>NC_133346.1:18659032-18934032 GCF_030506205.2 Paramisgurnus dabryanus | reverse complement strand
AGTCTGTCTGTCTGTTTGTTTATTTCCACCAGTCTGTCTGTCTGTCTGTTTGTTTATTTCCACCAGTCTGTCTGTCTGTCTGTCTGTTTATTTCCATCAGTATGTCTGTCTGTCTGTCTGTCTGTCTTTTTTCACGAGTCTGTCTGTCTGTTTGTTTATTTCCACCAGTCTGTCTGTCTGTCTGTCTGTTTATTTCCATCAGTATGTCTGTCTGTCTGTCTGTCTGTTTGTTTATTTCCACCAGTCTGTCTGTCTTTCTGTCTGTCTGTCTGTCTGTTTATTTTCATCAGTATGTCTGTCTGTCTGTTTATTTCCATCAGTATGTCTGTCTATCTGTCTTTTAATATCAGTCTGTCTGTCTGTTTGTTTGTTTGTTCATTTCCACCAGTATGTCTGTCTGCCTGTCTTTTTTCATGAGTCTGTCTGTCTGTCTGTCTGTCTTTTATCATCAGTCTGTCTGTCTGTCTGTTTGTTCATTTCCACCAGTATGTCTGTCTGCCTGTCTTTTTTCATGAGTCTGTCTGTCTGTCTGTCTGTCTTTTATCATCAGTCTGTCTGTCTGTCTGTCTGTTTGTTCATTTCCACCAGTATGTCTGTCTGCCTGTCTTTTTTCATGAGTCTGTCTGTCTGTTTATTTCCATCAGTATGTCTGTCTGTCTGTCTTTTATCATCAGTCTGTCTGTCTTTTTTCATTAAGCTATCTGTCTTTTTTCATCTGTCTGTCTGTCTGTCTATCTATCTTTTCAAAAAAATATAATAATTTATTTAATCACCGAAGTATCGTTTCGGGCTCCCGCCCTTCTTCAGACTGGAAGAAGTCTGAAGAAGGGCGGCAGCCCGAAACGTTACTTCGGTGATTAAATAAATTATAAAAAAAATTTGTGAGTTCAGTGTGCCTTTTTTGTCTCATTTACTTGTATTTTTGGATTCCAGCACCTGCTAGTGTTTGGATGTGTGCGTCTCCCTCTCTAGTATCTATCTTTCAATCAATCTGTCTGTCTGTCTATCTTTTTCATCAGTCTGTCTGTCTGTTTGTATATTTCCATCAATTGTCTTTCTGTCTTGTCTGTCTCTTTCCACCAGTCTGTCCACCTGCCTCTTTGCCATTTGTCTGTCTTACTGACTTAAATCTGTCTGTCTGTCTCTTTCTATCCATCTGTCTGTCTCTGCCATCAGTCAGTCTTTCTCATTCTGTCAATCAGTCAGTCTGTCTCTTTCCAGCAGTTTGTCCATCTAACTCTTTCCTCTGTTTATCTGTGTCTTTTTATCGGTCAGTGTGTCTGTGTCTTTCCATCAGTCTGTCTCTTTACCTATCTGGCTGTCTATCAACCCACCGTAGCAACTGCATAAAATTGCTCAAGCAAACAACCAAATCTATCCATACCTTATAAAACGTTCAGGCAAGGCTTTGTCCAATCAAGTCTGGAAAATCTTTCCTCAGGTTGATAACATAATTGCATTTTCTCAATACTCAAGAAAACTTTTAATATCCCAAACTAACACGTTGCAGAATTTTTAAGATGAAAATGGTTCATTCTAAAACACCTCCACCATGTTTGTATTGCATAACAAGTAAACATGACACACTTGACTTTGCATCCAACTGCATGTCATAGTGGGAATTCAAATACTTCCTTCAATTTAGATCATGTGAAATACCATTAAAACTGTGATATACCTCCCCCAATGCCTCACGGTGTACAGCTGGAGATGGTGATGAATCTAATAAAAGTAATAAAAGCACATCACTGAGGGAACTTGCAGTAGCAGGTGTGACAGAAATGCCCCTTGGCAGGGAGCTTTTTTCACATCTGTCAATGTATATCGTCTCTGCCACTACAACGTCCCATGGGGCCTGTCCCGGATCTGATGGTCTGTTGGAAATAACAGACTGTCTTTTGAGATAATATATAAAAACATGTCTGTAAGCATCTGGGCATTACCTAGTCCCAGACTTTGGTGTTTGTCAGAGGACAGATTTCAGGCGGTCTGTTCTGCTCTCTGAAGTGAAACAAATGCCCTGTCCCCGACTGGAGGTTACAATCATTTAACACAGTCCAGATATTTCCACTCTTTGTATGTCAAATTGGCAACTTCATACTTGTGGTGTCAGTTTGGATCCAGCCACTCTCTATATCTTATAAAGCTGAAGGATGGTGTGTCATGAGCGGTGATCCATTGGGGGATAAAGTCGTATCGCGGCAATGGATGGCATCACTCATCAGCTGTTAAGGTGATAAGGAGGAGGACAGTTTGGCAGGATGCAGACGCCCGTCACTCTGAGCGGTTGCGACATTAGACTCTTGCAGTGTCAGTTGATAAAATAGATCTGAAAGCAGGTCAGCTATTTTATAGAAGATGTACAGGACAATTTTGCATACATTTTTAGCAAAAATAGTCCCTAGCTGTCACTGGAGTACACATTTGCACCTAGAATACATGTTAATGCCTCAGATGTACATATTGGTGGCAAATGTATACATATCTGTACCTATGGTACATATTAAGACCTTTACAAAAGGTACTGTCAATTTTTTGAATATTAAATATAACAGTGTACAAAAACTACTTACTTCGTATTTTTGTCTTTTTTTAGTACAAATATCAAAAAAAATTATTAAATTAGGATGCATTTTTTGATGATCAAAATGACCTAAGAAAATATACAATTTAAATCAATCTGTGCTTAAAACAAGCAAAATATCTGCAAAAAATCAAGCAAAATCTAAGTAAGAAAGTCAAGCCTTTAATTACAATTTAAAGCCTATAATTTTAGGATCAATTTGTTTTTAAAATACTTTTTATGTGTGACTAATTGGAAATAATAATTGGATTTTTTTTGCAATATATATATATATATTGCAATTTAAATCATATATATATATATATATATATATATATATATATATATATATATATATATATATATATATATATATTGCAAAAATGTATTTCCAATTATTATTTTCCAGCCATGGCATTATAGCTTTGTCTAGCAATTCAACATGTTATGTTTTCAATATAGTTTAGCTTATAATACTCCTTTTAGTTTTTAAATAGACCTCAGATGGAGCAAGAAACACAACTGTCATAGCTCAGACTCTGAGGGTCTCGGCTGACATTTTTGTCTCTTTTTTAAGAGCGCATTTCATGAAATATTCAACGATTTCTTTCTCCAGTCATAATGCACTCCCCGACCTCCTTTACCTGTGGCTATATGACGCAGTAACCTCGAAAAAACCTTCAACCTCAGAGCTGATCATAAATTCAGTGCCATATGATCTTGGTATAATTCTCCCACTCACACAAAATCAGTCGACACTTCCTCCACAACAGTGTTACATCACTATTGCATCAGATCATTTGCCAGATCCAAAGGGTCTCTTTCACTCAAATCTGTTTAGATACTGTAATTCCAGAACAATATTAAATTATGTTACCTACACTGGTATGCATTGTTTTGGGGTAAGTTGGGCCATAACCATAAAAATATTTGTAGCGGATGAAACCTTCTCATGAAATTCATCTTCCAAAGACAATCCATTGTTTTTGAAAAAAAAAAAAAAAATCACTAATGCATATTTTAAAGGTGCAATCAGGAAGTTTTAGCGACATCTAGTGGTGAGACTGTGCAACCAACGGCTCAGTCCAAAGGTCACCCGTTCTAAGCATAGTAAATCATGTAGTGCAGACCTTAGGGACCGTTGACGGGAGTCCACGAGGGCATACCAGAGTCGTATTTTGTGTGAAGCCTGCAGCATTGCGGGCTTCGCCAAAGGCCGCATCAAGGGTGCAAAGGGGGCGCTGATGAGCACACTTCGGAGCATTAAAATGACAGATGGGACACCCTACGGACTTGTAAACTAAGCCCACATGAAGTGCGCCATTTGGGACAGGGCCAACGTAGTGACAAAACGCGTTCAATAGAACAATTTGTCCGTTTAGGGCTACTGTAGAAACATGGCGGTGTATGTAGACAAAAACTGCTCATTCTAAAGTAATAAAAACATATTGGTTTATTATGTAAGGTCTTTACACACAACTGAGGTTTGTATAATATATTCCATTTCTGTCAATTGATATGCCTAAATTTGACACATTGTACCTTTAATATTTCAACAGCAACAATCTATCCTCGAAAATGTAACTGAACTAAAAAAGTGCTTTAATGTAGCATTAAGAAAGTAAGCTGTGCTTATGGAAATTGTAAGGCATTGAAGATTTTCCTCTCAAAATACATTTCCAGGCTTTAAAGCTTTCATGGTCTGATCACACATATCTGCCAGTTTCCCACTTGTATATTTCGTGTCTTATCTGTGTGTCTATGTGCGTCAAAATCCCTGTGTTCTGTCTAACAGGATGTAGGCTATGGTTAAAGGGAATCACAAATGCTAATTCTGATATTCAAATGTTGCCTGTCAGATTGTAAGGCAACTGCTTTACGCATCGCAACCCAGACAAGCGTTACGCATCGACACAGACAATTTGATGTAGCAAAGCTGAGGGTATGTTATACATTTTTCTTTTTTCTTTCAGATGTTCCTGCATTCAAAAAGCATTTTCATCACTGTGAACGAACGGTTAAGCGTGTGTGTGTGTGTGTGTGTGTGTGTGTGTGTGTGTGTGTGTGTGTGTGTGTGTGTGTGTGTGTGTGAGAGAGAGAGAGAGAGAGAGAGAGAGAGAGAGAGAGAGAGAGAGAGAGAGAGAGAGAGAGAGAGATTGACAGAGGGAAAGCCAGTAGGGGACTAATGACACAGTGTTTTTGAAGAAGACGAGCATACAAAATCTACAAATAATTCACACCTAATCCTGGGTTGCTTCGATCAAAACTATTGGTTTATTTCAAATCATAGTTGGTTAAAATATGGACATTTCCAATAGTTCATTTACACAAGCTGGGTTTGTCCATATTTTACACAAGTAACCCACCATTTTAGAGTGTACTATTATAACAGGTGTGTTACCGTAGCTCATTTACTATAGTAACACAAAGGTCACGGGTTTGATCCCAGAGAACATCCATAGCCTGTAAGCAAGTGTAAGTTGCTTTTGATAAAATGCATACAAATGCATAAAATGTAGCACAATCTTACTGATACTATGGTGCCAATTTAGTCAACTGACAATTTAATCACTCAAAATATTTTTTCCTATGGCCAACATCTCATATTCCAGTATTTTAAAAGTGCTAGCAGCATAGTAATGGCTAATTGTCTCCATCCAGTGGCAAATAGGAGACATTGCATACAAAACACATTTCGTTTAAATTGTGCTAAGCAGTAAAAGTAGCACTTCATTGGTTATTTCAACGTAGAGAACGTATAAACATTTTTCGTTGTTGAAAAATTATATTGTTTTAGATTTTATTTTTCATTTAACAATTTAGTCACTTCATTGGTTATTTCGATATTGCAGCACATCTTTGTATAACGATTTAGCTTTTAAATAATTAACCAAATTATTGTAAAAAAACAAAAAAAGGACAGTAAAAACGAGTTTGGTGTAACTTTAATAAGAAACGCATGATTGGTAAATAATTAAATATTATATTGTTTTAGATTTTATTTTTCATTTAACACTTTAGTCACTTCATTGGTTATTTCTGCATTGCAGCACACCGTTTTATAACGATTTAGCTTTTAAAGGAACGGCATCGCCCTATGCAAGGCCCCATAACGTTTGTGGAACACAACACACGCATGCGCAGAGCAGCCACTGCTGAGCATGCGCAAAAGAGCGTAGTGCGCGGCAGGGGGAGTGACCATAGAGTGACAACGGTGCTATGTTGTGATGAGTTTGTAACGATAAGCTGCGTGGATGAAAAAAATGACGACATAAGGACAGATAGCGCATATAACCGCACAAAGAGGTAAGTCGTGTCCTGTGCATAATAAAATAACGCTTTTTGTAATTAAGCTATGCATTAATTTGTGATGATAAGGTGTATTTGATTTTTCAATGCCTGCGGTTTATAAAAGCGCTTGCTGCTGCAGGTTGGCAGGCGATAACACAGCGTTTATTCTAATAATGTAATATACATCGTTTATACAGCCATAGAGAGATTGAAACCTATTTTGTCATCCTTAATGTGATAAAACATGGTAAAGAATAATGGTGTTGGTAGCTGCATCCCATTATCCCGTTATACAGTGTCGGCTTTCAACTTAAACAGGTCGATTTTGCATTTAATATCTCTTAGATGAAGTTACTGGCTTATCTTTACCCTTGAAATGTTTCTTGGCAGACGGGTCTGGTCAGACTTTATGACCTTGCACTAATGTTCTCTAAAGGAAGAATGTGGAAAAGTACAGCAATAAATAAAGTGCTCCGAGGTTACAGAAAAAATATGGCTATTAAATGAATGAGGCTGTCAACGTTTTTTAAACGATGTTATGTTGCGGAAATTTAAAGTAGATACTTATTTTCTTAAGGAGATAGCAGTAAAAATTGTATTAAGGTGTTTGCTGTAACTTTAATAATAAGAAATGCAGACATGTAGTTAATGAAAAATTATATCGTTTTACATTTTATTTTTCATTTAACACTAAACCCAGATATTTGATAAAGACTTTTGACACTATGCATACAGTACAACCAACCATACAGATCTAAAAATCTTATAGGTTTGATGTTAAAACCCCCCACAATGCATTCACAAAATAGTCTAGAATACTTATAATATTTTAATAACTAGGTTATATAACCAACCATATTTAATTATATTCCAAATATGATAGTATAAACGCAGAATAACAGAAAATTGATGCCTTTTGCATCACTATGAAGTCTATTAAAGGTAAACAGTAGCCTTAGGTGGTACCTCTGTGTAGACGAATGAGAAATGCCATTGCTTCCAATGGCTAACCAAACCACAGGCGTCATTTCCAGTGGAAAAAAAAACATTTAAAGTTCCACCTTTATCTTTATTACGATAGTACCCAAGGGTAGTAATACCTAGTTACATCTTTAAAGTAAAATATACAGCTATCAAAAAAGCTTAAGAGAGCACTTCAAGGGTGTTTTTTTAAATGTACTATTTATAGCCCATTCATTCCTTAGGATCCAAACAGGGATGAATTTAGAAGCCACCAAACACTTCCATGTTTTCCCTATTTTAAAGACTGTTACACGAGTAGTTACACGAGTAAGTATGGTGGCACAAAATCAAACGTGGCAATTTTTTAAGCGGTAAAAAAAGAGAACTATATGTATGGTGGAAGAGCACATAGTTTGCAGCACTTTGACTTTGGGCACACTTTTTATTTTGTGTAACTACTCATGTAACAGTCTTTAAATTGGGAAAACAAGGAAGTGTTTGGTGGCTTCTAAATTCATGCCTGTTTGGATCCTAAGAAATTAATGGGGCTATGCTAAATGCTAACATGTTCATGACGCACTGTACAAAGATTAAGTGAACGCATTGAAAAAAGATAGGTATGTATTATTTATCTAAGTTGAGGTAAGTACACAGCCAAATATTTAAAAAATTGTGGTGTTTTCCTTTAAGTAAAATGATCATTTAAAAAAATTAGTGTTTAGAGTGTTTAAATTGGGAAAGGTGGTCAAATTACAAATAAATATTCAGATTTTGAATACTGCAACAACACAATAATATGATTTTACGTGTATTTAGGAATAGTCATTCAGTCTTTTACATTGCTGTTGGGTGACTTCTGAGGATTCATTTTGTTAGAATTCAGCATATACTGGAATGAAAGGGTCGCAATACATGCAGAAATGATGAAAGGAAAAACTGGAGTGGTTTCTTATTTTTTTTCTCTCTCATTTTTCGGCGGCTGGGTGATTCTCACGAAATCCAGACTTAAAAGGTGTCCAGCATCAGATTTTTTTTTTAAAAAGCCATTGAAGTCAATTTTTTACACATATAAGATTAAGGTCTAAACTTACTATAACCATTATTTTTAGAGGATTTAAAAAATATTTCCTATATAATTATTCACATTTTGTAAATTATCATTATTAAAAAATGATCATTACCGCAACATGATATATGCATTTACAAACTCATGTTTCGGTAATGAGAACTAAAAAGTTGTCTAGGTACTATGACAAACAAAATTTCAACTTTTATCTGGAGAGAAAAAATAAGAACTGCTTACCTGGTAGCCATCTTGAGTGTCACTGTCAATTATGTCCCTTCCAACAATTTTTTGTTGTTGTTGAAAATGTTAGTTCCTTGAGTTGAGGGCTTAAACAATGATTCAAAATTGTTGCGGAGGATGAGAAAATTGGTCTTGGACACATTTATATTCCTTATTATTGTCTCTACATTTACCAATGATCACCAAATACCACATGTTTCTTTACTGTAAATGTTTATAGTTTAACATGCACTGAAGCTTTTTATTTTTTAGATTTTTTTAATTATAAATATTTCCATGTCAAAGAACCAAAAAATTTCCTCTAAAATGTGGAAAAAAACAACAAAATTGGTTTGTATGATGTCATTTGAAATCATGTACAAAATAGTACATGAAGAGTTGTTTATAACTATATGCTTCTTATTTTGATAGCATTTACTTTTATTATCAAAATGTTTCATGACACCTCATAAGTCTAATTTCGCTAAGTCTAGATAAGTTAGAGTCTAAGAATCACCTGGCTGTATTACTATTACTACTTGTACACATGCAAAGAATTAAATGCGTCTTTATGTGACGCATATGTCAAACAACTGAAAGTTACCCTCACGTCAAAAAAAAAAAAAGACTGGTAAAGGGGAAACCCTGAGCATGAAAAAGTGTTGCAAAAGGAGGGATGATTTTTTTTCCACTGAAGAGGTGATACCTTTGCTTCTTTTCAGGATATTGCACAGCAGAGCGCAAAGGGCAAATTTTTGAATTAAAAAAATTTAATGTGTTGCGGTGTTGGTGTGTGTTGACTGCTTCTGAATAAACAAATGTTCTAAGTCTGTGACAAGTTGTAGCTACACTCTAAAAATGGTTGGGTTAAAAACAACCCAATTGGCAACCCAGCGCTGGGTAAATATTGGACAGAACACATGCTGGGTTAAAGTAACCCAACACGCTGGGTAACACATTTTAACCCAGCAGGTTGGGTTGTTGAAAAAACCCAACGTGTAGTAATTTTAACCATTTATGAGATTAATATTCTGGGTTTGGGTTATTCTTGCTGGGTTATTTTTATCATGTGCTTTATTGTAAATCAAGACCATTGCGAACACCAAATAAATGTTTATTTGACTTCAAAATAACTACAAACTCTTAAATTTTTACAGTTGGCAGTTGCAAAATCATTTAAAGGACTGCTGCTTACTGACATCAAGTATAAATATATTTATTAAATATCAGAAATTATGCACATTGAAGTAACAATGTAACAGGTTAAATCAATTTGTTTGAATTTAAGACAGAATTTGTATATAAGTATATACAATATATAAATGAAATACTGAAATGTACATAACAAATCTGCAGCAGTGTAAGAAAATAAACAATGTAATTGTTAAATTAAAAGTAAAATCATTTACAGATGTGTAAAGTTTTTTATAGACCAGATGTTCCAAGTTTCAGAGTATGGAATGTATTTGACTAAAAATACTTCATTTATTAAAGTTACTCCTCACGAACAAAGATGTACAAAGGAACCGAACAGCAGAGGATTTATCCATTTGGAAAATGACAGACTACAGTAGATGCACATTGCCTGGGGTATTTATTTTCAAGCACGTAAAATGCCTTTAAACCATAGACTGTAAAAAAAATATGAAAGTAGTGTCCGTGACGTCACCCACTGGTTTGTGAAGAGCATTTTTGAAGCCTAAAGTAGGCGGTGCGTGCCGTTGCCATCTTGGCCGAATTGCAGTTTAAGTCACTTCCGTATTCAGAGAGACTGATTGAGAAAAAAGATTGAGAGATCTGTTGCATGTTTCCCTCTGTGCACAAGCGAAGTGACGAACTTCCGCTGTCGCCTGAAGTCGGCATATCTGTTTCCGGTGTACTGGCGCGTCGCCCAAAATGTCTGTTTTTACTCGATGTCTCCAGGATCTTCCGAAAATACGCGTCAGCGATGTACATCGCATTGTTGATGCCTGGTCCCCTGCTCCGACAAGCAAGAGGGACAAGGGCTTTAAACTCTACATATCGAGTTATTTGCACAACTATGAGGGTAAGTATTTTAATCGTATGTGGTGTGACAGCAGATAGCGGCTAAGCTAGTTAACAGTTAGCGATGTGTTCATTTTTATTGTAACGTTAGTACAGAAGCTTGTTTTTCCTAATTTAAACCCAGACTGATCGTTATTTTTTGTGATAATTGTAAAATCAATTGTATTAACTTGCTTTCCTCTCAGTTTCTAATAAAGATCAGAGCACAGGTGAAGTCACTGTCAGGGCATTGTGCTACAGGTCCGTGAAGAAAGCAGAGAAACCTCACAGTTTGAGTGTATGGTGCAGCTAACTTTAGATAAGACAGCAGTTATAGGCTTGTTCATTTAGTAGCCCGGTGTTCGTGATGTTCCTGGGGATTTAGCAAAGGTAATTCTTGTTTATTATAACTCTTGAGTACGTAATGAAACGAATGGCTAAAATTGACAGGTGAGTGTACCTTGCAGGTCCCCATTCGGGTTACTGTATGCGTTCTTGTTCATGTTATAAGCTTGTTACTTATTATAACCCGGTGTTCCTTGTTCCTGGGGACTCGGCTATGGTTAATCATGTGTAATGTAACTCAAATCTAATGAAAACAGTTATTGTAGGCAGGTAAGTTTCCATAGCTGGTCCCCTCCGGGTAAAATGCGTTCTTCCTATTCAAGTTTTCAACTCAGTCATTCGTTTAAGATTCAGTCTTGTGTTATAGGTATCAGGTTATAATGTTTCAAATAAACGATTATAGATTTTGATCTAATGCAGTTGGCATATTATACAGCATAATCTAATCCAATCTATTTGGATCTGTTTATATAGAATATCTATATAACATCTATATAACAAGATTATGTCCTAACAAATGGTCAAACAGTGATAAACAAGACTATGTCTCAAACCAATTAGTAAACAGTGATGAACAAGACTATGTCCTAAACAAATGATTAAACAGTAAACAAGCTATGATAATTAAGTATTTAATATGACATTTTACTTCTGCAGGTGGTACTGAAAGATTCAATTCCTGTGGAGCTTGTGCAACACAGCTGCACATGTGTTGCTGGAGCAGCATTATGCAACCACTGCGTTGCTTTGCTGTTTCAGTCAGCACATTACTCGGAACTGAATGTGCCAGTTGTGCCTCCTGTGCTAAGCTGTACTGAAGGGGAACAGCAGTGGCACAAGCCCAGAACTTTGGTAAGTTTGCACTGTTTTTATAGACCTGTTCACTATATTTTCTAAACTACTTCTAACTGTATCCTGAATAACTTTATAGGGCATAAAGCCAGGCCCTGTTGAAAAGATGGCTGTGCTGTCGGCTAAACCAAAGCGTAGAGCAACAACCGAGGGTGTAAGGTAAATGTTGAATATTGTAGATTATTTATTACAATTTATACCACAGATCTGTTGAACATTATCTGTTATCAAATGTCTTAAAAATAGTCACCAGAGCAACGTTTGTGGTACCCGTGGTATAAGCTGAATAATTGACTCCGGTTCTTTGAATTATTAGAAAATAATGCATATCTAAGGTGGTAATGCGACACAACGCGAAGTGCCGTTACACCGCGGGAGTGCATTACTGTTTACTGTATGAAGTGAAATATCTGTGGACATGCCACTTCCCAAGTTTTATGTTCTACACAGGAGCACACTCTACAAAGGTCTGACTGGGGATTTGCCTGATCTGTCCGTCCTTCAGGTGAGTAGGGCTATAACAATAGCAAATATCACTGTACAGTATGATTAACCAAAATCTGTATACCAATATTTTCTGGTTTTCTTTTTCCTCCCCTTTTAATTAAATGTACTATGGCCCATCAATTATACAAACAAATATTCTGCTTCAAAGAAAAAAACCTAAAATTGAATTTAAATCAATAGGATAATAACCTCATTAGGGTGTTCTCACTTGATTATAGACTTCATAAGGGTGTTCTCATATCATTATGGACTTGTATGCCATGCATAATGTTCTGTGGATAGTAATTTACTCGAAATTTTAAAGATACTGCTCATTATGTTTTTATAGTATTATTATTATATTTAGTGTATTGCTAATCTATATATTGTTACTTCCAAGGTGACAGAGGTTTTCAAAGATTTCTCTAAAGATGACACACCGATGATCTGCAGCTTGGGCATCAGCTCTGAAATTCCCCTGGTCGACTCCACCCTTGGCAAGGTTCAAGCCGGTAGTCCCTTGTCCTACCAACAACCTGCAATAGCAAAGCGAAACCCCTCCTTCCATGCTGCCCCACCACAACCATCTGTGCCTCTTGAGAATTACCGCTTACAGCCATCCAGTTGTATGTTTGTCTGCACTCAACCACAACAGCTTCACCTTAGGAGTCTGGAGGTCACCTGGGACATGGCACACCAATATGAATGTGCCACCAGACACCAAAGCACATGTACTGAATGGCATCAGCTGAGGCGGCATAGACTGACTGCCTCACGATTCAGAGAGATCTGCCAGGTCCGGGAAAAGACTGAAGAAGGTCTGGCTACCCGGATACTGCAAGGGACCCGTCAGACAGCGGCTATGAAAAGGGGGCTTGAATTAGAGGCGGATGCTATCTGGGAATATTGCCAAATTAAAAGGGTCAACCACTACCCCTGTGGTTTGGTCATTCACCCTGATGCTCCTTGGCTGGGGGCGTCTCCAGACGGGATCATCTTTGACCCTTCAGAGCCATGTCCATTTGGGCTGGTTGAGATGAAGTGTCCGAACGTCAAAAGCTACGTAGACTGTCCATATTTGAAAATGGAGTCAGGCAAATTGGAGATAAAAAAAACCCATGCTTATTACTGGCAAGTGCAGGGCCAGATGCTAATTACGGGAATGGATTGGTGTGATTTTGTGGTTTCGGCTGAGGATGACATACTCATCCAGAGAGTTTACAGAGACAGTGATGTTTTGGATGCAATCAGAGAAAATGTAGACAGGTTTTATTTTTATGTCTACATACAGAAATGTGTAATGCCTAATGTCTAATATTTCAACAGTATGTTTTTGTAGTGTTTCCAATTAAAAGTTTTATGTTATGTATGAAATGTGAAAGGTAAATGTTTTTATGATTAAGCGCAATAAAAGTATTTTAACACTTAAACACTACCATTGTACTCAATAGAAGGCAGATGTTGCTGGCACTACAAGTGCCTCTTTGACAACTTTAAACTGCAAATTATTACATGACCATGCCTGTGATTTTAGATTTTTTTTATTGTGTTGCACTTTCAAGTTCTCACAATTGATGAAAATATTTACAAACTGTATCGGAGAGACAATTTACAAAGTGATAATTTATTCTAATGAATACTGTATATTGAACACAAAAACTGTTAAAGGGATAGCTCAACCAAAAATGAAAATTCTGTCATCATTTACTCACCCTCATGTTGTAACAAACTTGTATGAATTTCTTTGTTTTGATGAACACAAAGGAAGATAATTTGAGAAATGTTTGTAATCAAACCGTTTGTGGACCCCATTTACTTCCATAGTATAGTGTTCATCAAAACAAAGAAATTTATGCGAGGTTGTAACAACATGAGAATGAGTGAATAATGACAGAATTCTTGTTTTTTGGTGAACTATCCCTTTAATATTGATCTCTTTGGATGAACATATGGCTACAGTTTAGGGATGTGAGATAATTTGCATGTGATAGTCATTGCGCATCTCTTCAGTGAAGCCGGTTTACTACTAATCAAGGAACCGCAATGACCATCGCATGCAAATTAACGCACATTCCTACTACAGTTTTTCACTTCATAATCTCCATTTCTTGACCAGAGGTCCATTTTGGTAGTTTGAAAGGAGACAAGCGACTGTGAAGATTTGGTTAATGCTCCCTGCAATGGAGAGAGGGATGGTGGTATCAAACAGTTTATTCTCTTTTACTCTTCTAATTAACCTTTCAATGTGCACCCTCAAACGGGCAATGGACTGGGTCTTCAGAACCTCCCCCTGTGACATTTGGGCCCTCTTGGAGAGGAAGGCAGGACGATGAACAGGCCCAGGTACAAGGCCTTCAACCAAGAATCCTTTGTCCACCATAATGGCCATGTCAGGTGTTAAGAGTGATGTAATCCCTGACTGACGAAACACCTCCCTGTCACTCATGGAACCCTCAAAGAGTGCTGACACGAAAGTCAGGGCTCCGTGAGGGGACATGCCCACCATAGCCTTAAAGGTGCAGTGGGACTTGTAGTTGGAAAAAACTTCACTCTGAAGGAGAAGGGATGAAGGTGTTTGACACCGTAGCTCTGTACAATCAAGCACTACTTGTGTATTGCTGTAGCTGCCATCAAAGTCGTGTGGAAGACTAGCCTTCACAGCTGCAGGAGACATCCATATGCAAACCGAGCCCAGTAAGCAGTAGAGGAAGTTGGCCCAGGTCACAATGATTCGGCTGACTGTTGCTCTGTGGATATTGAATCTATGACCCAACTCCCTCTGGGTACAGCCAGTGGACAGGTATGTGAGAAAAAGGAATAGCTCATCTATCGGCAGCAGTTTCTGGGGGGAGATGAGTTTAATGTGATGAGTAGGGGTGTAATACAATACCACAATACAAAATTTCAACAACATAAATCATGGATAGTGAATATCTGTTTTGATCACCCAAAATTAAAATGAATGTGTTAAAGATAAAATCCAGTTTAAAAAGTTTTACTGTCAGTACTACATTAAACTACAATATATAATGGTGAATATAATAATAATGCAATAGGGGAATATGTTAAGTTGCAATAATATTGTATTGTGAGTTCAGTATCTCATATGTATTGAATCGTGAAATGAGGTTATAATTACACCCTTATTATTAGTGTCAGTTCAAAACCATCCTTTTCGTGTGTGTGTGTGTGTGTCTGACAGAAAAGAAAACTTACAGTTGGTCTGGTTAAAGGGCTTTCAGTTGTTGTGGTAGTGGCATAGTTTTTATTTGCCCTGGTGACCCTAACCATTTTTGCTGTTGCTGCCTCGATCAGGTGCCAGAACGCCATCAGATGCTCGTATGAGGGGAATCTAAAATACAGTATTACAATTAGTTAAAAGGGCTGAGGAAAAAATAATTACTTGGTCAGTTAGTTATTTAGTAAACAGGTATGAGAAGATGATGATATTACAACTATCTTACCTGGTGTAAAATCTAATGTCTTCAGGAGACGAGGCAAACCGTTTAAGTCCAAAGGAGTGTTGAAGATGAAATGTTTGAAGCTGTTCTCTGAGCGTCTCGATTTCCCTCAACGCATCTTCATATCGCTCCCGGTCCACACATACAGTACGACTGGCCCCGTAGTCGTGGTCCACAACCATCGGGACCATGACTGGTTGCTCGATGTCTTCATCAGGCCCCGGCATGTCCGGTTCTGGACTCGGTGGTCGAGATCGGCGCTCCCAAACACCGGCCCGTGACACCTTAGTGTAGTTATTCCACTCAAATAACGACGGGACACAGCCTACTGCTAAAACCCGTCTACCCCTAGCAGTAGTGTGGATGTCATTCTCGTGAAAATGTCGACTGCATACCTTAGTGTGGGGGGTCACCGTAAATCGTGCCCTCCTTATTTTGTGCAGCCACTGCGCACGAAGGTTGGTGTCTTTCGGGAAACAGTGGAAGCTCAAATGGGTGTTATATCGACTTGAAGCAGAGCAAAGTGGCACACAGCAGTGCTCCTTAGATCCACCTACAGCTCTTAGAAACTTAGATGCGTCACGCACATTATATCTTTTTTTTCGTACAACAGCAGCACTCATCTTGTTTGTTTATAGCGGATGCGGATGAAGACGAAGTAAACCGGAAACCGATATGCCGCCTTCTGACAATAGCGGAAGTTCGTCACTACGCTTATGCACGGAGCCTATAAAGGAAAGGATTTTGAGGATTCTGTCCAGAGAAGAACTGCCACCACATTTGTTGCAATCTGCAAAAAGAGGAAAAAACTTTTAGTGGTCTGAACTAAATGATCAGATTTAAGTGTTCAGAAAACCATGTGGGCCAAGGGAAATATACATTTTATAAAAATTATAAGACTTTCTTTTGCATCCCTGGCCGCATTACCACCACTTGTGAGATTTTTTTCCCAAAAATGCAATGGACTGTCATCGGTTTGCATAAGACTTTGGTGTTACACTGCTTTAATTGTTGTGTCAACAACAAAGGCTGCAAACCACACAGACTGACAAATAGGATGATCTTACTATAAAGAATAAAGTGCTGCAGAACTAAAATGCAGCAGATAATTAAGACAATCCCAATACATTTTAAATAGGAATGATTAAATGTTATACTTACTGGCTGTATGAAGGCCTTGCTAGCCTCATCAATGGATGGACATAAAAACTCTGCACACTCTAAAAAAAAGAATGGGAAAACAACATCACATCTGATCTCTGCTAAAAACATAACATCTCTGATACAGTATCAGCCACAGATCAGAGGGTTGGTCAATATAAATTTGAAATCACAGGAGACAACCCAAGAATATTATTAAATTAATATAAAATAGTAACTAAATACGACTCAATAACACATCTTCATTCATATAACACATATAAATGTTTGTTAAACGGTACACGCAGCCTCCGTCTTGGTGACAAATACGTTTATGTTTTCAAGTTCATGTCCAAACACTTAAATTATTGTTTCATTTTAAAAGAGAGGACCAAGCACTATACATATTAGACACCGGTTCTTGGAAACGCTGTTTCGTTTTCATTTATCGACGAGTTACCTGCCGTACCGACGGTGAATTGAAAGTGCTGCTTGTCCCTGCCTCTCAGTGACAGAGTAGACGCCGGCTCCGCAATTCTCCGCCGCCGGTTAAGTTAACTTGCTCGCGCCTCGCGGTCTGTCTTTCCATATCGAATGACAAGAAAGCAACTCGTTTGTCATCACTTTAATTTAATAGTGTCGCTATTGCTAAGCTGGGAAAACTATGCGCGTGTGTGACACAACAAGCCGAAGTGGGGTTGCGGAGGTCGACTCGGTACCGGTTTTGACTCGCTTTGTTAAAGGCTTACAGAAATTGTCATGAGTTAATAAATCAACCGTGTGATGGGGATTTTGTAACATCGATTTTATTAATTTTATTAATATGCCATATTAAACATCTTAGAACGATTTTTCAAGTCAATTTGTGTAAATGGCGATCTGAGGTAACAGTCGTCATTCCTCTAAATTACACCCGTCGTCTTAGTCTGTATAAATTAACACGTTGGTGTCTCGCAAAATGTTATAATTTTGTTTATATTCATGAAATGTTTACAAAAACATATAAACTTACCTTGAAACAACTTCTTCCAGTGACTCTGTCCTTTCACAACGACCCTTGCTGAGCACATTCAAACATCAAAGGCGCGAAGCACGTGAGCCTCTTCAAACAACCCAGCATAATAACCCAGCAGTTTTAACCCAACAACCAGAAAACTGAAACTACCCAAAAAGTGTTTAAAATGTTAAAAAATAACCCAGCAAAACAACCCAACAGACTCAACCCAGCATTTTGGGTTAAAAAATAACCCAGCCATTTTTAGAGTGTATATTCAAATATAAAAAGGCTTTTAATCATGCATCTTGAATGGGTGTTTTTATTTATATAATGTATTATTGTTTAATGCGAAAATAACTAGATTTGTTATTTGAAAATAAATAAAATAATTTGTCAGGAGTCTATCTCTGCCTACGCAGGCCACCAGATGGCGCTCCAAGGCCCTGTTGAAACCCAGAGTGCTTCCCTTTACTCTCCTTAACCGGGATAGATACCAGCTGAGAGTGAGGCGATAGGGTGGAGGAGGGAGGGATGCAGCAAAAACTGTCACGGGATGGCTATATATAGAGACCTGTTCGTGCTTAATGGTAGAATATGACCATGCTTCTCCCACACAAAAAAGTTAAATAAACTTTATTTAGTTTAGCGTGAAAGGGGATAAACCTACACCCTATTTCACAGGGTCTTTGAGACTGAAAATGTACAATACATCTACAATACTGACTAAAGTTTGTACATCAAGCAACATTGTATAGTCGAAACAGCGAAACACAAAGGAGTTTCTGTGTAGTTTGTTTTGATTTCTGCGGTTAGAAACTCGTATATACAGTAGGATTGCAAGCATTACTCAACAATCTCTGTGTTTGTTTTACACAGCGCTGTGGGGTTTGTATTTGGTTACAGATCAATTTCAGCCTAAACGGCTTGACACTTACCCTCCGTAACCTCCGGATTGGCTTGTTTAAAAGCAATATGGGTAACACAAGCAGTGAGAGGGCAGGACTGGGCCACGAAAAGGCCCACAGGAGGGATAGTCGAGGAATCAAGGAGGGAGACCGTCCCAAAATCTTGATGGACAGCCCTGAAGATGCCGATATATTTCACGGGGAGGACATGAAAGTAGGTTCGGTTGCTGTCTTTAGTATTGCCCAAAAATAAGTGTACATTATGCTGATGTGTTTGTCCTGTAATCTTTCATCAGGCACCGTTGGTAAAAGAAGAGTTGTTTGACTGGAGACCAGACCTGGAGGTCAATGACAAGGATTCGGCTCTGGACAGACCCACGGTGTTTCGATGGACGGGAGCTGGAAAGGAAGTTTATATTTCTGGTTCTTTTAACAATTGGACTAACAAGATACCTTTGATTAGGAGGTGTGTAAACATTGTGGTTGTTTGAGATAGAGATTGATCAAAACAAATTATAAAGAGATCTCAGCTGTATGCATGACCCAAGACTCAAGAATGTTTTTTTTTTGTCTTTAAAATAGTCAAAACAACTTTGTGGCAATTGTGGATTTGCCTGAAGGTGAGCATCAGTATAAGTTCTTTGTGGATGGACAGTGGACACACGACCCATCAGAGGTAACCGAGACATCGGTTTTATCTTCGATTAGTGTGTGTATTAAACAAAAGATAAACATAACATTGACATCATCTTCTCCTCAGCCCGTGGTGACCAGTCAGCTCGGCACGGTCAACAACATCATCCAGGTGAAGAAGACAGACTTTGAGGTGTTTGATGCCCTGATGGTGGATTCCCAGAAATGTTCTGACATGTCAGGTGTGACCGCAAAACATTTGTCATCATTCTTGGAGTGGTCAATTTGCTCACAATATACGTAATGCTTTATTGTTGTTGCGAACCGTTGTGTGATTCCAGACCTGTCCAGCTCTCCTCCTGGGCCGTATCATCAGGACGCTTACATACACAAACAGGAAGAGAAATTCAAATCTCCTCCAATTCTCCCCCCTCATCTCCTACAGGTCATCCTCAACAAAGACACAGGCATCTCTGTGAGTATATACTGTACACAGTGTGAAACTCCATTAGCTTTGTGCAGATGGCCTTAGGTTTTAATTCAATTCAATTTTATTTATATAGCGCTTTTCGCAGGGGAAAACACAGAAAAATCGACAGACAACATGAGGGCAAAATACAGAGGCTATGAATAAACTTTAAAAGTGAGCGTATTAATAATGTAACGTATAGAAGAGGGTTGCTAAGTTAAGCCAATGTCGGCTGACTCCCCGGGGTTGAAAAACCCCCAAGGAGAAAAACCTCCCGACTTTTTTTAAACCTCGGAGGAAACAAGTCCAAGGAGGGAAAAAATAACCCTTGGGAGATATATACACTCACCTAAAGGATTATAAGGAACACCTGTTCAATTTCTCATTAATGCAATTATCTAATCAACCAATCACATCACGTTTGCTTCAATGCATATTGGGGTGTGGTCCTGGTCAAGACAATCTCCTGAACTACCAAATGAATGTCAGAATGAGAAAGAAAGGTGATTTAAGCAATTTTGAGCGTGGCATGGTTGTTGGTGCCAGACGGAGGAGAATGGACCGACTGATTCAAGCTGATAGAAGAGCAACTTTGACTGAAATAACCAGTATGCAGCAAAGCATTTGTGAAGCCACAACACGCACAACCTTGAGGTGGATGGGCTACAACAGCAGAAGACCCCACCAGGTACCACTCATTTCTACTACAAATAGGAAAAAGAGGCTACAATTTGTACGATCCCACCAAAATTGGACAGTTCAAGACTGGAAAATTGGTTTCTTGAACATGACAATGAGTTGTCAACCCAATAGAGCAGCTGTGGGATGTAGTGGAACGTCTTCGTGCCCTGGATGTGCATCCCACAATTTTCCATCAACTGCAAGATGATCCTATCAATATGGGCCAACATTTCTAAAGAGTGCATTCAGCACCTTGTTGAATCAATGCCACGTAGAATTAAGGCAGTTTTGAAGGCGAAAAGGGGTCAAACACAGTATTAGTATGGTGTTCCTAATAATCCTTTAAGTGAGTGTATTTCTGAGAGGGATTCATTTGCAACGACATGCATCTGCAGTTTTTCAGTACAAAACATGTGATTAAGGTAAATGTATTTTGGTTTTCTAACAGTGTGATCCAGCATTGCTTCCTGAGCCCAATCACGTCATGCTTAACCACCTGTATGCTCTGTCCATTAAGGTAAGAAACCGCATAAAGATTTCTACAATACCATCAACTATTGATTTTTAATCAAATGTCTCTGACAGGACGGCGTAATGGTTCTGAGTGCAACCCATCGATATAAGAAGAAATATGTCACGACTCTGCTGTACAAGCCAATCTGATCTTTCTCTTCTCAGCTGAGAAAACCGACCAGTTTCAAATGCTTTAAATATTTTAGTATTGTCTAGTTTGGTGTGCTTATATATAGTATGTATTATTGTAAATAATAGAGATGTACAGAGATGCACTTTAGAAATGAATCCTGCCTTTTTAAGTAGAAGCGAATCAGAAACAGAAAATGCACATATACAGGACTGTGCAAAAGTCTTAGGCCACCATGCTTGCTACCATTAAATTTGTTGTTTTTGCAATTGTATAGTGATCATATATAATTATTTCTCAGTCTCTTTATTAGAATACAACCAGAAAATACAGGAAATGTGTATGTAGTATTAAAAACAGAATAAAAGTATAAGCTGAAGTGACAAGTATTTATGGTAAACTCCCCTTCTACTTGAGCAATAGCAGGCAGCTGCAGGATCTCTTAAACCTAAATAAAATTAAATCCTCATTTCTAATTCTAATCGAATGACTTCAGGACTTCAGTCTCCTCAAGATTTGTTTCGTGCCAAGAGAGGTCACTGACTGATGCCTGAAGAAGACATTTAGTTTTGTTTTAAATTTTGTGTACATATTTCCTGTATTTTCTATGAATCTTAAAAAAGAGTGAAAAATAAATAAGGTTGGACATTAAAACTTTGCTAAAATAGCAAAGCTGGTGATGGTGGCCTGAGACTTTTGCACAGTACTGTTTAAAGTTTTAGATGTTGGTACACTTTTAAACATACTTATTTGAAACTGGGCCAAAAAATGTGTTTTGCATTTTTTTCTTTTTGTCTCCTAAAGTTAAAGTTGGTTATAAAGGAGCACCGGGCAAAGTAAAATGAGATATTCTTAACTAATAGTTGTTAAAAGAGCTTGATATATAGTGTTTTATTGTAATTTTTTTATTAATATTTATTCTAGGCATCTGTTTTAAATCAGTCAGCAGTTTGTGTAAGGGACCAAATATAGAAACATGGAGATAACAGTGACCCTGTTTTTATTTACACCACAAATACAGTAACAGCCAGTAATACTGAAGCATTCTGACTTATGTCTATAATCTGCGAACTGTGAAATAAAATACCAAGAAGAAGTTATAAAAATGTGTTCAATCGATGTTCTGTTTTTATGAACATACATTGAAAATCCATTGGGTCTTGAGTTCAGAAATCTAAGCATTTCTTTCAAAAGGTTTGCATTTCCCACCCAACTTTATGTATATAGTCACATGAAAACAATTCAAAGTATGTATCTCATAAGCACATATTTTAGGGTAGAGCATGCAGAGCGTGGGAATTGGCATTTATCTGTACATGTGTCCTGAAATGTTCGTGGTCAAAGTTGGTCAAGGCTGTCTTAAAGGCATAAAATGCTAGCTGGGTCAGGTGTGTAGTAGATCGCTGCTCCAAACACCATGACCACCCTCACTTCTGTTCTTCTGGTAGCCATTGGCCTCACTTTGGGTAGGTAGCATGTTTAAGTTTTCAGGACTTATGAGTTAACACATGAAGTATCTCAGATGCAAAAGCTGCTTAATGCCACCTTTGTCAAAAATGAGATCATGATATTAACCGAATGCTCTCGGCATGTATTACACATTCAACAAATACTTTCGCTTCAAATCTGCTTAATCCCGGCTTTAGGCCATTCAGAAATATACGTCAGAGGGTTTTGCATCTGAACGCTTCGTAAAGCCTACTAACAATAAACATGACTTTTGCATTTATCAATCCTAATTAATAGTATTTTCAATAATGTTTTATTTATTTATTTATTTATTTAAAGTTGTGCCTGTCTATAATGCACAACTAATTAAAATTAACTATATTCATACAAATATTTATTGCACATGTTAACTAATGCATACATGTGAAATATCTTAAATTGAGATCATTCCACACATACTGTAAGTCACTTGAAATGAAATATGTTTAACTCATGGATCTTGTATAAATTCATTTAACAAATAAAGTCATGGCATGTCAAACAAATACATTTATACTTTACTGACTTGTTGACTTTCAGCTCTTGCGGATCATAGAGCCGTATGGCAGTTAAGGGACATGATCCTCTGTACTGTACCCGACAGCTGGCCCATTCTCGACTATGCTGACTACGGCTGCTATTGTGGCTTAGGTGGATCTGGCACACCTGTGGATGAGTTAGATAGGTCAGAATTTTATATTTATGTAGATGATTACGTAGTCTTCGTATGTGTCATGTGAGAAAAATTTGGACACTTAAGGTGCACTTAAAGGGATAGTTCACCCAAGAATAAAAACTCATTATTTTCTCACTCTCATGTTGTTACTCCTGTATACATTTCTTTGTTCTGATGAACACGAAGGAAGATATTTTGAGGAATGTTTATAACCAAACCACCCCATTCGCTTCTAAAATATTCCTTTTTCCTTTTATGGAAGTGAATTAGGCTCATTCCCATTTGGCACTTTCCCTTTATATTATTTGTTATTAAAATAGCATGCATTAAATATATATTTCATATGTATTTGTTAGTCTGTTGAATGCATGTGACTTAATGCATAAAATATTTGTAAAAATGGCTCTGAAAAGTTTGTTTTGCAATTTAATGAAATTTCACATACTTTTAGGGCCACTGTACTGCCTCTCAGCCTCAGGTTTACTTGTAAAGATTAGACTATCTTTGTTTTGCATGAACTTTTGGTTATCTTATAAGCACAAACGTACTTTCCAGGGGGTATGGGGGAGTTAACCCAATAATAAAAACTATTACAAGCAATCAATATTTAAACTAAGGAAATATTAAACAGTACATTTGACACCTCATCCCCCCAATGTTCCAACCAAATCTACACCCATAACATTTCCTCATGTTCCTCCACAGATGTTGCGAAGCTCATGACAAATGTTATAGAGAAGCTAAAAAGCACAAGAAATGTGTCCCCATCCTTGACAACCCATACACCAAGACCTACTCATTCAGCTGCGACAAACCAACTCAGAAAATCACCTGTGGCAGTAAGTATACTTCTTACTTAGTCAATACTGGATTTCTGGAAATATATATAAATAAGGCAAAACTGTCTATTCCAACCTAGGTGACAACGACGAGTGTGAGGCATTCATCTGTGATTGTGACAAAATAGCAGCCGAATGCTTTGCAGAAGCTCCCTACAATGAAGAGAATGCATTCCTTCCAAGTGACCGCTGCAAATAAAGTTTTCAGTGTTTCAAGCACTTTTCGATCTATGCATCCTCTATTTTCAGTGTTTTATGACATTTTATGAAATACGTTAATTTATCATGAATTCTGTTAAACCTAAAAAAAATAAGGCTACTAACCAAAAGCACTACTTTTTATATAAATTAATGTTTTTTTTGTATTAAAATGTTGAATTTTAGAACAGTTTTTTGTCACAAATTTTCTTTGGGGGCCGCGAAGGAATGCACCGTACACAAGGGGGGCCACACGCTGAAAAAGTTTGGGAACCACCGCTCTATTTCACTTATACCTGTTAGGGACACATTAACTGCTGAAGCTTAAAGTTATCTCTCATATATATGAGATCTGAGAACCAGTAAATTCTTTGATGTTCGAACATTAAATTCCTTTTTTATTTTGATCACATTTTGTAACTAATTATATATTTCAGAAAGTTGAAAATCAATTTCTTCTGTTGTCCATACTGATCAAGACTCTCTGCACTAAATATCAGTGCTATGGTTGGATAGTGCAGATTAAGGGGCGGTATTATCCTCTTCTGACATCACAAGGGGAGCCAAAATTTCAATGAGCTATTTTTAACATGCTTGCAGAGAATAGTTTACCAAATCTAAGTTACTGGGTTGTATTTTTATTCACATTTTCTAGATTTTTTTTAGTGTAGCTGGGTACTTGGTCTTCCAACAAACAAAAAGCACATTTTATTATTGTTAAAGGGGCCATGGCATGAAAATGTGATTTTTTCCATGTTTAAGTGCTATGATTGGGTCCCCAGTGCTTCTATCAACCTAGAAAATGTGAAAAAGATCAACCCAGTAACTTATTTTTGGTAAACCATTCTGTACAAGCACATGAAAAAATAGGTTGTTGAAATTTGGCTCTCCTTATGATGTCATAAGGAGCTCTTATTATAATAATACCACCCCAAAATCTGCACAAAATCCAACCACAGCGTTGCCATTTAGTGCAGAGAGAAAGAGAAAATAATCCACAGCACAATTGAGTTTCAATGGCAACAAACCACCATCATTGTGATCAGTGTTTGCACTTCTTCAGCTCATTTGCATTTTAAAGGATACACCCATAACGGTACATTTTTGCACACACCTACAAAGTGGCAATTTTAACATGTTATAATAAATTATTTATATGGTATTTTGAGCTAAAACATCACATATGTGCTCTGGGGACACCAAAGATTTATTTGACATCTTAAAAAAGTCTTGTGACATGGCCCCTTTAAGAAATCCACACAATTGCACAAATTTAAAAATATTTTTTTTGCATGAGCCATCAAAACATTTAAGGATCAGGAAAACATAAGTTTAAGTCTTTTTATGTGTGTCACTGTATTTGGATCATAGCTTACTTCATTATTTATTATGTGTTTTGTGTTTAGAAATTTTGCTTAACAACACATCTTTCCCTCCAACAAAAATCCAAATATACAAAATCCGGATCCACAGCTCTTTTTGTCAGGAGACATGTTTTTGTCTGTTTTATAAACATTTCACTTATTTAGGGAAAGTATTGTTGTTGTGGTTGTTTTTTACATTGTCAGACATTTCCTCATTTTAGCTTAATGGAACCTCACAAACACTTTCTTTAAATGTTTTGGAGAAGCATTTAAACTACAGACACGGGTGAGGTCTTTAATATTAGCAGGAATGTTTGGATTGAAGATGATCCTATTGTTTACGGATATTAATTAGCTGTAAGGCTGTTTTGTAGGATATTTCGGTTTTAAGGTGTCTGCCAAGAACATAGTGTAACCGTAGTCAATTAAGTGAGTCACACTTAAACAAGACAGTTTGTACTTGGATTTTTTTTATGTTTACAATCAGGTTTATAGGTCTGGTAAGAATTTCCTTATAGGTCGAACTCAAACACTTGACATGAAGGAGAATAGTAGAACCCCTTTGATTGCTACATAGCACTTATGTAAAACCGTGAGAATTGACATAGGTGTTACTACATAGTGTGGGCAGATTGACCAATCAGAAATTTGTTAATGTTTTATTTGTGACCCTGCTTGCCTCTGAACAACCATCTAAAGTCTTTATTTTATGATTTACAGTTTTCTACATAAAATTATCCTACACAATGTAAATAACATTCTGTGAAAACATAAAACATTAGGGGGAGGTTTCCCGGATTAAAATGCATGCATGAGCTGCCTTAATTTAAAAACAACTTGCACTGATGTATCTTAACATAATCAGTGCCATTGTTTTGTCTCAAGATTGTTTTTTGTAAGGTTTGTTTGTAAACACTACTTAAATCCTCTAAAATAACTAAGTCCTAGTCCTGGATTAATCTAAACCCTGTCCGGGAAACTCCCCCTAGATCTTTAATATTGATTAAAATCAATGTGAAATTAAACTTTGATGCCTTTAATCTCATGAATAAATTATATAAAATGTATATATTTATAAATTTCTCAAATTCTTAGGAGTGGTTTTGTAATTAAAATGTCCACCACTAGGGGTCAGTATATTTTACTTTATCCACGGTGTTTGCAATGCAGTGTTTAGGGCTCCATTCAAGGTAATTATGATTTTATGCCTTTAATGTAATTATTATTATGTTTAATTTAAAAAACAATGTAACAAAAAGTTATTCGATTTAATTATGTGTTTTTGTGATGGGGATATACTTTATAATTCTAAAAACTTGCACTTGCACTTGTTAATGTTTTAATAATTCAGGGGCTGTTTATTTATATGTTTATGATTTTCTATAATAAAGGAAATTTAAGTGACCCTGCATGTGAAAACTGAGCTAAAGTCATTTTTTCCAAGATTTTAGCCTACATTTCACAGACAGGGTAACATGTAGCTATATGTATAATACACCTGGGGCTAATTGATTTAAAATTCTTTTGATGATTAATTGGAGCAAACTATGTCATAGCTCACACATTTGAGATTCACACAATGAAATCAAGATGACAGAAACATGTTAAAACATATTTTCTCATAAAAGGTAAATAAACTATGTCCACATACCTCTGCCCTGAGGGAGAAGACACACGTATATCAAACATCTTCAAATAACATTAGAGACAGATGAGTATCTCTATGATGAGAACTAACTTTAAACCATCATTTAGATGTATTGGTGGGATTTAACATAAATTATTTGGTAACACTTTACAATAAGGTTCATTAGTTAACATTAGTTAATTGTATTCCCTTCATATATTCCATCATAACATGTATCCCACATTGATGATATATTTTAAATAAACATAAATGAAGACTATAAAGAGAAAGAAAACAAAAACAAAACAAAACAACAACAACAAAGGAACAAACCCAACCCACTTGGTTGCACTTGAACCCATGCTGGGTTGTTTTAAACCATTTTTGGGTCAAATATAAACATTTTCTGTGTCCCAACGGCTCAGTTTGTCCCTTTTTGACCTAACACTGGATTAAAAATAACTTTTTAAGGGCGTTTTCCGGTACAGGGCTTATCCTAGTCTACGACTAAAATGCATGTTTGAGCTGCCTTTATTTATAAACACCTCATACTGACATAGCATAACATAAAACAGTGTCACTGTTTTGTCTCAAAATGCACACCAGCATTGCCTTTTGTAAGGTTTGTTTGTTAAAACTACTTAAATGTCCCAATATACATAGGCCTAGTCCTGGACTAATCTAAACCCTGTCCAGGAAACCGCCCCATAAGTATTGCATCACTTGGATCACATGAAATCTGCACAAACTATATTGTAGCCGAATTGTTGCAAGACATTTATAATTTAAATACTGATGTTTTTATGACCTTATTAGGATTTCAAGCTTGGTTTGATTACTTGCTTACATAGCAATGGTGTCAGTGTCAATCAAAATGTTGGGAATTTAGCCAGGTTATGTCTGGCATTACAGTACCATATAATCATTGTCAAGGAGATAAACAATAACAATTTTGATGGTACAGCTCTTAATTGGCTGCATGAAATTTAGTGACGGCCAGCAGCTTGGTTAAAGGTCAGGACTTGAATATTACTTAATAAAAATGACGAAATACTTATACTTAAAATACGTCAGTGGCATTCCAAAAGAGGGTGAACGTATGAGTTTATAATATAAAAGGCGGGAGGATGCATATCTGCACACAGACAGAATTGATTTCACCCCATAACAATGGAGAAGGTGAGGCAAAATATAACAGAGGAAAAATGTGTTCCCTAGCAACGGTCTCTGAGTCACTGTGAGTCTCTTTCAGTTTGGCCATCGGCACGCTTTGTCAATGTGCTCAAACAGGAATGTGTTTTGTTTTATTAATTAAAAAAAAACTAATAATAGAATTTCAATTGCATTTTTGTGAATTTTAACATAAATGCATTGACAGTTCATAACAGTGATGGGGAAGTCAATAAAAATGTAAAGTGTCATGTAGTGCTGCAAAAACATGCCAACAAAATCTCAGACGAACCACTTAAACTGTGCAATTCCCTGTTCTGCTGGGTTCAGTTTTTAGTTTTGTGTATAAGGCAGAGTAGATGATAGACGTCTCCTTATTCAGGCGCCTATCAGAGTATGAAAAGCAGTGGCCTAATGCATCTTGCTGTGAATGACAGGTCAAGGCTCTAAGTGCATTTTATATATGCCTTTGCATGTGCACAGTGTGTTGTCAAAGCCAGACGAGAATAAAAATAAATGTTATTATCTTTCGAAAGTACTGATAAAGTTAAGAGAGTTTTAGCTGCTTTGTAAACATAAAAAGGTTAACATATTTCTTTGAATATGCACTTCAATGCACTGATAAAAACTATTAAATCATTTGCAATTGTACTATTTAGTAAATACACTGTCAATGTAGATTTAAAAGTAATGCAATAATAGTTCTTCCTGCTTGAGCTAACCCTATTGATTTGTCAAAATATGGTCCCAAGGTGTGAGTACACATCAGCTGAGACAACATCCTTATAAAAAGGACCTAACATTCAGGTACAGATATATATATTTTAGTACCAATATGCACACAAAAGCTTTTAAACGCGTCTGAAAGCGGACGTCGACTGTCAGCTTTTTTCAGCCGACTGCCAGCTTTCTTCAGCTGAGCGCTTTGGTTGCTGTGATACTTCTGCTTTGTTTATCAGTCGGTGTACTATGCGGCGGTTGGTTGTTGTGATGTTTATCCCGCCCCTCCTGCACTGTGATTGGACGGCCGTGTGAGAACTGACATTGACAAGCTGAACTTTTCACCCAAAGTTGAAACTTTTTATTGCAGTTCGTTACTATTATATATTTTAACAAATTGGTGGCTAATTCATCTGAATCACAGAATCTATCTTCACCAAAGTGATGGTTGTGTTTAGGGGTTTAGTTTGTGTTTTATGCATGCTTTGATTTAAAAAATCATACGTTTATATGAATTACATTGTACGAATTAATATTTCCTTTGCTGGTGTAACCATTTTAGTCATTTTAACTTAGGCTGTGTTTACACAAAAACGATTGTACTGAAAATGTAAAAGTTTTTCCTTTGCGTTTGTTAAAAATTCAACATGATCTCATGGAAAGTCGTGTTATAATCACGCAAAATTTTATAAATTTATTTGTGTCCATGGCACAAAATTCTGCTTTTTTACGTGCCCTGAGCACGAATGTCTTTTTTGTGACACTCGCACAAAGTTCTATAAATAGTTGTCATTTTATGTATTGTTTTCTCTTTTTTTTTCCCTATTTTTAAATCATTGTCGCTTGGGGTTGGAGTTAGAGTTGGGGTTTGGGTAAGGATGTCTAAAAATGTAACAGAAAGTGATTCCAACCCAAACCCCAAGCAGCAATGGTAAGAAAATAGGAAAAAAACTAATAAGAAAATATTACATAAAATAAAATGAAAAAGAAAGTTGTGCAACGCACACAAAAAACTATTTACAGAAATTTGTGATATTGTCACGAAAAAGACATTCGTGCCCAAGGTCCAAAAAAGCTGAATTTTGTGCCATGGACCTGAATAAATTAATCAAATTTTGCATTATTATAACACGACTTTTCGTGAGATCAGTCTGGAAAAAATTCACGTACACGACAATGTTGTCAAAATGATCCATGTTTACATGGAAATGCAAAAATGACAAAAAAATGCTGTAATGCATGCCAGGACAGTGTGTGGTGATGTCACTTACACTACCACAAGTCCTTAGGGGGAGTGACAAAGGAGTAGCCTGTGGAAAGACGCCTTCAAAAACACTACAGCCCTGTCCCAAATGGCGCACTCCATGTGGCCTTAAATTGCACATGCTCGCTTAGTCAATAGGGTGTCCCATCTATCATTTTTACGCTCCGAAGTGTGCTCATCAGCGCCCCCTTTGCACCCTTAATGCGGTCTTTGGCGAAGCCCTCACTGGTGCAGGCTTAACGCACTTTACTAACTAAGAAGTCCTTGCGAACGATCAATCAGACGATGGATGGGAGGTGTTTACACTGATGGGCATGATGCTCGAGTCTGTCCCAAAAAACGTCTCCGGTGCACCCTCGTGGACTCGCATCAAGGGTCACTAAGATATGAACTACATGATGACATCAAAATGTGGAGTGTGCCATTTGGGACAGGGGCTGCATGGCCAAAGCAGTTGGCAGTTTGTAATAGCAGTTTAGCCAGATAATGAGGCTGGTACGTGAAAATGCACATGCCTGTAGACCGAATGCAGAATATGCAAAAAAAGAAAATGTTGTCTTGAAGCCTCTAAGTTAAAATATTGTTTTGACTTGAATGAAATCAGTTAATTTAGGCGTTACTAAAAAACAATGTTAATTTCAAAACATGTTTACAGTTTTTATTTCTGTTTTGCAATTGGATTTCTTTTTTTAGTTGATGGATGGGATTAAAAAAACAACCGCTAATAAATGTCATTACACAGGTTGGAAGATCCCGGAATTTATTTAATAAATCTCTGATGTGTTCAGCCAAAAGAAAGTCATAAGGGCTTGAGGGTGAATAAATTGTGACATAGTTTTTAATTTGGGGTGAGCTATTTCTTCAACCCGCATCAGACCAAGGATAAAAATACACCCACATCAAGTTATAACTTGTTTTATTTGATGATGTATAGCAAACATTATTAACTGTTATGTTTGATGCAGTATGATTTTGAACGACTCCACTCCATTGTCCTTTCAGCACCTCCCTTGTAAAATATTTACCCGTGGCCACACAAAGAGGTGTGTGTGTGTGCCTTGACAATTGAAAACCAATTGAAAGCCAATTATTTCATTTCTCACGGTATTTCAGTGCATTGTAGACCTAGTTAAACTGGACACTGCAGGTGTTTAGTGGCTAATTGCAGGTTTTGTGCCAAAATAGGCGCAAATTCTAATATTTGGTGTCATTGGCATGTGAGTAATTCATAACCTAATGGGATTTGCAGTGTAACAAGTTCTGTTGGGAGAGCGACAACTTTCTGCGTCAAAGGACAGCCAAAAAAAGCTTGCTTCACTATTTCTTTTCTTTCCACTTTACGTCAACAGTAACAAAGCCCACAATTCCCCTGTGATATTGAGTTACAAGTTTCGAAATGGGAGAGGGGTTGTTTTTGGTAAAAAAAAAAATACTCAGTACTGAGAGTACTGTCTTTTTTAGAGAATCTCCATTACCAAGACAAAAACATGTATTAAAATCATGCCAAATGCCTGCGGGCAAAACTTAGGAGAAACATCCTCTTCATTGTACCTGCATGGAAACGCATGGAATAGGCTATTGTGAACAATATACCTTTCAAATATTAATCTCTGAAAGACATGGCTCTATCTATTATGATGTCAGGCTAGGGAGGGTACACTAAGTTAGCAGATCTGTTAAGACCTGTATTAAACATAAGTGATAAGATATTTGTTGGTAATGCGCACTGTGCATCCATTGGTGGAGGCCATCTGGTACCATGACATCATCATACAGACATCTTATTGATTACATTCAATGAGGTGATGAAAGCAGGCCACTCAGAAATATAACAGGTGTGTTACTGACATCATTATCAAATCACATGCACAGCAGTCTGGTTTTAAGGTAGACGCCTCACAAACACATTAATCACTTATGAATGCAATCACGTGAGAAACTCCCACAGAGAACAAAAAAACATCCGGTTTGGGTTGCTTTAGGTCAGTGAGATAAACAAAACACAAAATTGTGAAATCAAAGCTGGAGTTGACAAAGAAAAGCTTTCCTCACCATTCATTAGCCTGTAACTTGATTCACACCGCATCCAAATGGTACTCTAGTGTCCTAGTACCCCTTTTTCTCTTGGGGATCGGCCCTCACAATGCTTCCCCTGTGCCATGTAAAAGAAAGAGTGAAAGTAAGACTCATAATTAAGAAAATAAAGCCAACATGCCATCCATGACCCCATTTCATCATAGGCACAAGCTAGAAAATCTTAGCAACTACAGTTAACGTGTGTTGCTTAAACCAAATTTATTTTTATAGCCTGTAAAATGTAAATGTAGAATGTCAAGGCTTCTCTTTTGCATGCGAAGTGGACTGCAATCAGTGAAGCATACTACTTAGTGAAGTAAGCATGAGATTGTCAGGAAGCTTGATACAAAGTCACATGAGCTGCTACAGCCTTTACGAGACATTTCAATCTGAGTTCAAGCCCCAACACAGCGCATCTCGGTGCTGTGTTGAGGCTTGAACCCGGACTAAAGGATGTGGTAAAGGTATTTAATTACTACATCAGGAAATCACTTTTATATAACGTAACGAATGCAGTGCATTCAGGCTATAAATTATTTAATCAGTATGTACATGACTTGCATTTATACCCATGACCTTGGTTCTGCTAGTAAAAAGATTCTCATCCAGTTGAGTTACAGATAAACTACAGTATTTTAATAATTGACATTAGGTTATTGCTATGAATCATATAAAAGCTTAAAAAGTTGTGGACATTTAACATGCCTCATTTCATTATTGATGCTTGCTAAGACTTGCATCACGCTTGACAACTATTGCCAATACTCGTGGGCAGAGATTTAAGCAAAGTATGAAATTCCAGTGTGTAACTGTTTACTGTATGCCATAGGGACATGAATGATACATCAAATCCTGCAAAGTTTAGGGAAAGATTTAACATATCCAGAGAGCAGGGACTAGACTATTATAAGACTTTTAAACCATCCGGAAATCCCAATAATCCCCAAAAAACAACATTTTAGTGACTGCATTCCAATGGCATGGAAATCATCCAGCACACCACCCTAGCATTATAATGGAGTGCTTTGCATGTTCAACCAACATAACATTTTTATAAAATATCAATGTAGTCCCTGCTGGAAAAACCAGCATACCAGCAAGACCAGCATATGGTCTGTTTTGGTGCTGGTTTGCTGGTGACCACCAGCATAGACCAGCAAAAGTCCCATGCTGGTTTGGTGCTGGTTTAGCTGGTGGTCAGTAGCATACCAGCACCAGCATCCCATCCTGGTCATACTAGCAAGACCACCACCAAACCAGCATGATATAGTTTATCTGGTTTCTCTCAAGGTTTCTCCCTCTTGCCTTCAATTTGGAGGCTTAAACCAGGGTACGTAGTTCTCCAGCAGGCAATAGCCATTATTTCACCGTCTAGGTTAAATGTAGACACAATATAGTCTGGCTATCCCTGCTGAAAAAACCAGCATACCAGCAAGACCAGCATATGTTGTGTTTTGATGCTGGTTTGCTAGTGAACACCAGCTAAACCAGCATCAAACCAGCATCAGCACCAGCTAAACCAGCAACAAACCAGCATTAGCACCAGCTAAACCAGCATTAGCACCAGCATCCCATGCTGGTCATACCAGCATCCCATGCTGGTCATACCAGCATATGTTGTGTTTTGGTGCTGGTATGCTGTGACCACTAGCTAAACCAGCATAGACCAGCATAATTCCCATGCTGGTCCATGCTGGTTTGATGCTGGTTTTTTCAGCAGGGATATGAGTGACCCACTTTTAGCCAAAATACCCTTGAATTTGGTTACATGATGTTTTGTCAAAATAACTTGAAAGATGCAAGGTATTTCATAATGCAATGATTTTTGGGCTTTGGTTGGACATCTATCAAATTTGACAGCCTAAAATTTGTCTTATTTTAGCCTAGACGTCTAAACACAAAATTGCATGCTGGGTCTAGACTGCCATCTCAGCCTCCTAAAACTAGTGACTCTCAAATTATATATATATATTTTTTAAAGTATTATTTTTCACTTAAGAAATAAAAATGAAAACAGTAGGACATGAAGCATTATAAAAAAAGAATTCATCAGTTTTTATTCGGTTGGTATTCTGCGCATGCGCGGTAGCACCGTCAAGTTCGTTGCCAGCTGTACCTTGATGTGGAAAACGCGTGGGCGCGTGCAGGTGTCAGACGGAGACTGAGGCGGTAAACTTAAAATCACTGTTTTATTAAACATCCCACGTAGAAGCGTATGTAAAGCATTTTTGTTATGTTTTAACTTGTTTGCTAGCCTGCATAAATGCATTTAATGTCCATATCTGAGGAAATTTGTCGTCTAAAATTAGCTAACGGCTATCCCGTTTATAATTCAATATCGCTTGGTCAATGAAATAAGTTTTTGTTGAATGTCATAAATAACACATTTACTGAATAAAAGGTTTATATATTTTCTTTCTAACAGTGATATTGGGTGATAATGATAATGATTGCCAGCAAGATTAGTCTTGCAATGCATAAATCTATATGCAGTTCAGTAGCCTAATACACACAAATCAGATAAATTAATTAGTATTAAAAGACATGCTTGATTGCTTATACTGTAGATGGATATATGCTGGAGGACAGGTGAAGCAAACCGTTGGAAAGAGTTCGAGAGACTGGGGTCACAGGAGAGTTACAGACAGGTAAGAGATGATAAAAGTAATTTGATGCTCATATAAGCCTACTCATGATATGTAATTTAAAGGTGTCAAAAAATACATTGAAACAATATGTTCAATTTTTTAGGAATGTGGCTTTATTAAGTGCAAAAATTATCCAGAGATGGTTTTCCATTTACAACCCTAGGATTTGCCCTCAGAATAAAATGGTTGGTTATTAACTTATTTAAAAGGATCATTAATAATAATGTGCAGAGCAGCTCTTTTGAATAGCTGTGTGTGTAAACAGATCTTATGTTTGAGCCTGTATCAGATGAAGGTACAGATTTTGAGGAATAAACAATTGACCTATGGCTAAGCCACGTCCCCTCCACTCACTCACTCACTCACTCAGACAAACAAACAATCAACATTCGGTGATAGGTGCTATAGATGGAAATCAGTCATGTGACCTTTAACGTCATTCCGCCATCTTTAGGACCTACCGAGTACCACCAAACCACTGACAAGCATTGGCTAGCTTGCTACAATTTACGGATTTCTTATCTTTTCCTGTCTATGATTCTTACAGATACAGTAAAGGGCTACGAAAGACAACATGTCGCATCTCGACTGTCATGAAAAGAAACTGTGAAACAATCTTGGTTAGGGTGTGATGCCTATTCAATCCCTGATGCGTTCTTCCAGCCGCTGTCCACTGCTACCGAACTACCACTATTTTACAATATAAGAAGGCGCGACACAACATGAAACTTTGCTCGAAGTATCACCTGGATCTCTACACATGAACGTGAGCATTGAGAACATTGTTTGTGTACACAGAGTTTACTAAAAAGAAAGGTTTTGTACAACTGACTTTGGCTGTTATGGTGTCCACTCGTCATCTCTGCCAGACGTAAATAATCGATTTCCGAATGCGAATGAATGAATCTCATATGAGGCTCCCTTTTCAACTATAAGGTCAATATTGTTTTTCACTTGCGACAAAACAATGAATTATCCATGCATTTATATGGAACTATGCTTTAGGAGTTATCAATCTTTACTCTCCTTCCTCCTTCCGTCGCAATTGAAGATCGATACATCTTGACTGAGAAGAAGGCGGCGATCGGACGCCAATTCATCCAAAGTCAGTTGTTCAAAACCTTCTTTGTAGTTAACTCTGTGTTCACAAACAATGTTCTCAATGCTCGAGTTCACGTGTAGAGACACAGGCGATACTTTGAGCAAAATATCATGTTGTGTTGAGCCTTCTTAGTGTTGTAAAAATAGCGATTTTGATGCTCACAGCATATTGAAGGCATAGCTTCTAGTTCTTTTGCGACCACTTCAGGTCCTCAAAATGGCGGAAGACAAGTGAGTGACGTCAGCTGATACAGACATTTCACAGGAGGCAATTGATGATTTTTGAACACAGAAAGACTATATATCATCTCGTCACCAAAAGGGCCTTTTATTTTTAAACTGTACCTTTTTTGTCGCTGAGGTGGTACCCCAAGGCAGTGGTTCTCAAACTTTTTCTGCGTGCGGCCCCCCTTGTGTACGGTGCATTCCTTCGCGGCCCCACCAAAGAAAATTTATGACAATTTTTTTTCTAAAATTTAACATTTTAATTGAACAAAAAATATTAAGTTATACAAAGTAGTGCTGTTGGTTAGTAGCCTTATTTTTTTTAGGTTTAATTACACAGAATTCAGGATAAATGAATGTATTTTATAAAATGTCATAAAACTAGGGCCCCCCTGGCACCATCTCGCGCCCCCCCCTGGGGGCCCCGGACCCCAGTTTGAGAACCACTGCTCCAAGGTACCGTTTTGTACCTTTACAGGTATATAAATATAATACAATGTTGTACCTTTTCAGGTACATTACTGTACCTTAAGGATCTATTGTGTACCTTTAAAGATACAGTTAATGTTTTCTACCCCTAAAATTTGACTGGTACAAAATTGTTCCTTAAGGTACACAATTGGTCCTTGGGGTATAATATTGTACCCAAAAAGGTACAACATTTTAATGTGTTGTATACCCATAAAGGTACAAAAAGGTACCTTTTAGGGTACCACCCCAGCGACAGAAAAAGGAACAACTTTGTACCTTTTTTTTCTGACAGTATACTGTATAGTGGTCCTGATTTGCAAAGTGGCATCACAATGGTCTCATCCTTAAGGCTGTGAAAAAAAATTCACGGTCAAAAAGATTACACACATCCACGAAGATGACTAAATTCACTGAATTACATACGCCTGCGCACATGCGCATTAGTCTACGGAGAGATAAACACAAACAATCAAGACGGCAAAAGCATTGAGCAGTTTCGTTTGGATCGACAATGAGATGTTTTTTTTTTACTAAAAGTAAAGTTCTGTTGGTTGCAATTGATGTTTTATAGCATGCCTATAGACTAAATTTATGCGCATAATGTCATCATTATCACAGATTCTTTTGCAATGGTTACACGGAGATGACTTTGCACTTTATAAAAGTTAGCATTTTCAGGCCCTCAAAACACAGACGTCTTGTAAACGAACAGCTAAGCCATATGTGAAAACGTTCTCTTTTTAAAGTTGAAATCGTTGTTGTGTAAATGGCCCCTAAGCCCCCTATAAATGAAATCCAAAAACCTTGCTTAAAACATTAATGTATGATTTCCTGTTAAGCTGTTTTGAAACAAAAGCTTTGTGAAAGGGGCCGCACACATAAAAATGACTTGACTTGTTAGCGCGACATGATGTCATGTTTCATGAGGATGTCTGATAGTGTATGAGAAGGCATTTACACACACAGAGTAGACAAGATGTTCGCAGGTATAAATTAATTCTGTGCTGTCGGGCATGAAGATCAGCTGGTGCTAAGATGTCATATAAATATGAGTCATATAGCGCTCAGTTGTAAGAGGCATACTGTAATATGTGGGAAAGGAAAATGTTTTTTTGTGTCTCTGACCTGAGCTCCTCCGTAAATGTTTTCTATGTGTGTGTTTTTGTTGCAAAAGGCACTTTAATGTCTCCAGTTTTTTCCAATTATTTATCAACATTTATAACTTCTTTTTTAAATTTCAGATTTGACAATAAAGTCTTGATCATGCAATGAAAAAATTAATCATGGAATATTATTACATTTTAAAAACTATGATAAATCCAAGGTAGAATAAAATAATAATTTGGTTAAATTTGTATTTTCTGAAATGATGTTTATCAACTTAAATCTTTAGATATATGATAGATTTGTCAATATGAGGGGCAATTTAAAGTTGTTAAGTTTATTTTAAAAGATTATGATTATTCACCAAAAGAAAACAAAATAGTCAGTGAGGAGTCAAACAGAAATCAAATGCGAAAAAGTGAAGAAAATAAATTAATAACCAGAATATTTTAATTGTGCATACTGGTTTGATTTTGCCAAAATACATAAAATCCTGGCTATATAAATGGCAAGACAAAATAAGTCTTCCATTTTATTACAAAATGTTTCAAATGTAATTTTTACAACACAAAATTAGTTGACATCACATAATCCGCTCCCGTCACGTTAATAATGCAAACGCTGTTAGACATTGCTGGGTAAAGCATCTAACATACTAGTAAAATGTCAAGTATTTCACAGGGTTCTCATACTATAGTTAAGGAAACACCATTTAAGGATTGGTGTGTGGGTGTTGAATGTATGTTTGGGGTTGAATAAGACCGTTAATGCAAGTTGCTTGGAGATATAACAGGTTCGCTTCTGACATCATTACCAATATAAACTGTTTTAAAAGGGAGACACCTGGAAATACATGAATCGCATGAGATGACGAGGGAGCGAATGAATGACTAACTCCCAAAGATATGAGAGCATTCCAGAATGCCCGTTTCACTCCCCTAGGCTGAACAAATCATAAGAGATATCATGAAATCAAGTCTAGAGTTCAGGGAGGTGGAGAAACGAAAGAGTCTTTCCTCACCTATCTCAATTTTCACTCTCGGACTAACAGCACGCAACCATTTACTCGAGTGCCTATGGTATCTGTTTACGTAATATTGCTTCAGTCTGGGTGGGCTGGCCGCCTCAAAGTATCCCTTGTATGCTATTAACTCATGCAAAATGCATTTTCTGGTTCAAGTGCCTAAGTTTATGTAGCTTATCTTACATGATGTCATTTATCTGAGAAGATTATTGGCTGAGAGATCCAATATTGAAAACAACATTCTGTTTAAATTTTCTTATCTTTCTTTTTTTTCTAAATATAGTCAACCCATTTGGATACATTTGAGTGCTTTTAATAATTTTATTAGAAAAAATGCGCCAATGACACATTGTTGATGTATGTCCTTTCTAAGAACTCCATTACATATAATGATAGGAGACCAGATTTGTAGTAGGAGTGTGATCTGTGTTACCAGTTATGAAGGCCAGCGGGTGCTGGGCAAGCCCTATCATTTTTGTAAGGCTGACTCATATTTACTTATTTTTTTTTCTCTTTCAATTTTTTGGTAAAGCACTTCTGTGTATGAAATGTGCTATGTAATGTGGCCTTGCCTTGCCTAATATGCCCAACATCTTTTCATTCTGAATCAGAACGTCATCAATTGCTGTCAATTGCAATCCAGAGTCTTGAAAGCTCAGTTTCACATGACGGCAAAGTAACCATTAGCTGTACACAGGGTCTATGCTTAAATTTATGCAGCCTGGGTGGGCTTCCTCTTTCCCAATGAGTAGACTATACCACAGGGGACCATAATGGGCCCCTCTCGTCATGGTACCTGGACAACTATCCTAGCTGTGTCCTCGCTGACAATAGCTGCATCTGTAGACCTGGCTGAAAAGCTGTTGGAGGGATGTTTTGTAAGGGGAATACGACACACTTAAGACCCTACGTATAGATTTCAGTTCACATGATGAACTTTTAGGGGCAAATAAAGAATAGTGGAAGATAGAGGTTAGACAGAAAGTAAACTCTAAAAATGATTAGGTAACTGACTTAAATTTGTGAAAACCTGTTGCCTTAAAAAAATTAAGTATGCGAACTCCATACCATCTTAAAAACATTTGATTACGTACACTTGAAATTTTCAAGTTAGACTGACAAATTGAAATTTATTAAAGTTATTAAAAGAAAAGAAAATGTGTTATGGTGACTAGCTTTTTTTTTTTTAAGTTGGACTAACTTAAGCTTTTTAAATTGCAGTTTACTGTAAGACTTAAAACCTTCCCCACTGCAGTCATTTCAGAAAACTTAAAGTACACTGTAAAAAAGGTTTTGTTTAATCAACTTGAATTTGCTATAAATTATAAAAAAAAGTTGAATTCTTCTATTGTCTTTGGATCACATTTTTAGATATTTTTGATGAAAAATTCACAAGCAGACTGAGTTCAAGCCATGACCTTCTGACATAGTTGCTTGGCAACTCCTCTGAACCTAGAACATAGATGAACATTTAACCCTACCAAGTCTTTCAATTTACTGAAAAATACATAAAACAACAAAATATGACTCTCCTAATGCAGTCCCATGCAAAGCATGCTGGGGACTGAAAATGGTCCACCCAGTTTCATCAGTGCTGCTTTAAAGGGATAGTTCACCCCAAAATGAAAATTCTGTCATCATTTACTCACCCCCATGTTGTAACAAACCTGTATACATTTCTTTGTTCTGATGAACACAAAGGAAGATATTTTGAGAAATGTTTGTAACCAAACCATTTGTGAACCCCATTCATTTCCATAGTAGGAAAAATAATATAATGCAAGTAAATAAGGTCCACAGAAGGTTTGGTTACAAACATTTCTCAAAATTTCTTCCTTTGCATTTGCATTTTTTGTTTTATGCTTTTAACACATTATGTGCCATTTTGTGTTGAATTAATTTTAAAACTAGGGCTGTCAAAATGAACGAGTTAATAACACATTAACTCAAATTAATTTTAAGGCCACTAATTTTATTAACGTTCAATTAATGCAACATGCAGTTTCTGTTTGACCCTCGGTCTAGTTTATATGAAAATGGAGACGCATGCCTTAGATAGTAAATGTAAAAAACATAGTAAAAAAAGTTGATTTTAAAGTTAACATATATTGATATTGTTTTTGACTTTGTGTGTGCTAAATCTATTAGTTTTACCAGTAATTTTAAGGTATGGATGCTTTAATTTTGTTTTTGAACCTTAAAAAAATCTTCGTTGTTGAGTATGGTTTCATAACAAACATATATTTGCACAAAGCATCTATTTTTGTCCACACCCATGTTGATTAGAGTATTAAAAACTTGAAAATTGTTAAATTAAGGTAAATTTAGAACAGATAAAAATGTGTCATGAGTTAACTCTCACAATCATGCGATTAATCTAGATTAAATATTTTAATTGATTGACAATTGCCCTAGTAGATTAAAAGTAACACAAAATGTGTTGTTCCAATAATAACACAGAGATATGTGTGTTCTGGGATAATGCATATAGTGTGTTTTCCCTACACTAACACTGAATGTGTTGTTTTTAAAACATTGATTCTAAGGTACAAAAAAAGTCCTTGTTTATGGATACATCTCCTTCAGCATCTTTACCATACTGCTAGTTAGCACATCTAGAACTTTTGATAACATTAAAACCTCTATGCTACTTTTACCATCTTAACATCTTTTAAGAAACTTTATTGATACAAATATCTATTAATTCAACTCTTTTAGTCGTCTTATTTTACATATAAAACGTTACATTTCATTATCTTTGTATTAAATAGTTTCACTGAGCACTTACATTAAGCTCTGCTGCTGGATTTCAATATACCAAATAGCTGTGCAAAAATGTGGCACTGCTTCATAGTCTTCATCAATCATAAAATATATAAAGGGGAATGTAAAAGTTTGCATGTTCTTGCTTATCATTTTATCCGCAAGACCCCATTAAATTGAGCGCGTGTGGTGTTGTTTGCTTACACTGGTACACGAAAGTAGAGTTTTTTTTAAAAAAGTATCTTAGACTTAACTTGAATGGCAGCTCGCTTGCAATATGATAAGCTGCCTCGCTAGTTCGGCCTGCAGCATCTTGTCTGCGTCAAGAGGTGCTGTGTCTTTACCCTGACCACGCAAATCCTTTCAACTATTCTGTACAGTGCTCGCCTCGCACAGCCGTGCCCACGCTTTACCGGTGCTTGGGGTGCATGACTGTCCAGATAAAATGAGGGAGGGGGAGGCATCAGGGGAGAGTGACTGGATGCACCAAATAATCATTTGGTTAATAAAAATGTCTGAGTATTTAATATAAATATATTAACTTGTTTTGCAGTTTCACAAATAAAGTAATTATAACATTCAATGTATGTTTAATTGGCATTTGCAACATTATATGCCTACATTTTAATTTATACATTTGAAATGACAAAATGCAACAACAACATGATGTAAACAATAACATCATGTGATGTTGCAACACATCCTCACTCCCAACTTTGGATGTTGAATTTAAAATATGCTGATAAGGTAAAGTAACCAACAGGAAGATCACAGCACATCTCAATTTTTACAAAGATGCGTCCTCTGTCCTTGCGTCCTTCCGAGTTCGCTTTTTAAAAGGTTGCCTGGCAAAACCGGTCTCCACGAGAATGGAATTCCGTTCTTTGCGTTCTTGGAATTGAAAAAAGTTGAATTTCACTTTCATTTCCATCTTTGACATGACCTTACTTTCACAGAATGTTCTTTATGTTATGTAGGATGATTTTATGGAGAAAATAAAGCACAGAAAATTACTTAGATTTTTACTTTAGAAAATGTAGAAAATCAGAAAATTACTTTAGATTGTGACTAGGGATGCAGCGATTATAGATTTTGATGGTACGGTTATAGTCTGATAAATAATCACGGTTGTACGGTTATTACGGTTATTAAGGATTCATTTATTTTACAACATTAATGTATAAAATCACATGAATAAATTTTTGAACAATTGCTAAATTTTTCTGTATTTTCAGTTTGTGTATTTTCTCTACAATTCTTGGACAAATGATAATAATAATAACTTGGCTGGCATTTACTTAAACCGTATAGGTGCCTTTGAAACCTGTAGGCTATTCATTTTAATGATCTTTTGAATAAATGTAACTTCACATTTGGACTGAATAAAGTTATATTATTTTGGTTTGTTTGAAGTATTAAAGTAAAATATATGAAGTAAAAATGATAAGAGCCTCTCAAAATGAATAATTACACAGGGTCATCCTGAACCAGGTACTGCAAGTCATTTTGACAGGTGAAGCTTAATATTACACAAAAGTCAAATATAAATATTAGGGGTGGCAAGATTAACGTGTTTACTAATGCTATTCATTAATTAATCATTAAAGCGTTAAAATAATTCAACGTAATGAAATGCAGTCAGACCACAAGGAGCCCCGCCCGGGTTTGATCCGCGAGCAGGAGGTTTTTAATGCTGTACAGAGTAGACCGATTGGAGTGTGGCTCTTTCACGTACAGATGCAGGTGCGCGCGCACACATCCACGCACACACAAACCAGATGCACGAACAACCAAGAGACGCGTCACGCGCACATATTCTTTTGAACGCGGAGCTTTGTCATACAATGCACAATCCAGATGCACGAACAACCAAGAGACGCGTCACGCGCACATATTCTTTTGAACGCGGAGCTTTGTCATACAATGCATCATGACGCATGCGCCTCTTGGTGGTTCGTGGATCTGGTTTGTGCGTGCGTGAAACAAAAACACGCGGTGTAGCGAAGGCTTTACGGTTACTTAACGGTGACATTTTAGGTGACAACCTAATTGTGACCCCTCCTGCAAAATAAAAAAAAAAATTATTTTCGTATTCTCAAACCTTTAAAATAATAATTGGAATGTGACAAAAAAGGACATAACTACACCTAGGGCTGGGCGATTTTCCCGATACTCCCCCTGATAAATTCAAGTTTATGTTTTGATGTGATTTTAATTTGGGGATTGAGATTTTGAATCTAAGTTTGTTGCAGTCAAAGTGAAACAGTGCAGACATCTATTTACACTGAAAATGAAACTGCAGACGCCCAGGCAAAAATTCGGAACTCCGAAACCAATTAGGCAATGATATTTTATGCAAATATAACTATTTGTAGCATTGGGATTATTGGGACTAGATGAGGGCTTCATTTACTAATTTTAATGAAAACCTTGACTTCGACCAATATTCGCAAACCTCAATTTTGACATTTTCACTTTTAAGCCTGTAGGTCAAAATTTGACGGTGCACATTCCAACTCTTGACAGTATAGGTCACATCTCTCCGACTGTGTTAAGCGGAAATAAGAAAGTCGTATACAGATAGGATTGCTTGAGGGTGAGTAAAATATGGGCTAATTTAAATTTTTGCTTTATTACTTTAATTGACTTTCAGGAGTGGATTTAAATAGCATTTGTATACTGAAGTATTTCTCAAACGGGTCATATACTGTAGGGGCTCTAAATAAACTTCAGATGCTGTACTGCACTTTCCCTGTTTTAGCATGTGTCTATGTGTATTTAAGGGTGAAATAAGGTGATGGTTATAGGTTGTTGAGAGTTAGAACAGGTTAGCTTCTGACATTTTAACAACCATAAACCGGTTTACAAAGAGATACACTGTTAAACACAAAGGGAAGTTTGTATGACGGAGTCTCACGCCTAGAAGCGCATTCCAGTCACTCCTGTGGGTTGAACAAATCACAAAAAAATGCATCGTGATATCAAGGCTAGAGCCGAGGGAGTTGGAGAGATGAGAGAGCTTTGCACTCGCCCATAACTCAATTCACACCATTTAGACAAAAAAGTCTTACTTTGATGCCTTTGGTATCTAGTCATCTAATATTGCCTCAGCACTGCACATTTAATACAGGAAAGAATGTGAAGGCTGAGACGAGTCATGTTAGAGGTATTTTCAGTTAAGACCACATAGGAGTTTACCCTAAATGTGTGATATGAGGGAATACGCAACATTGCTCACATACGTACATGCATGCTTACATACAGTACATACATACATACATAAAAGTTGGATGTACATCCCTACATCATTCCTAACTCTCACCCTTAATGGAAACCCAACTTAACATCCCAAATCAGAGGGAAATGATTGCTTTATTAAAATGTTGATCAATATCCTGTTGTGTTACTTGCACAGGAGAAACTGCAAAATTTATCTTCAAATTGCTTTTGAAGGATTTGAACCCATGACCTTGATGTTGTTGGTGCAGTTCTATGCCAGTTTAAACACGGCAACATCATTATATTATAATTGTACCAGAAGACTGAGTAGGGAAGTGCGAAATAATAGACAACAAATGTGCTACTGTACATTGCGTTCTCTTTACGTTTATATGCAAAAACGATTCTACAGTGTAACCCATGTAAATGGCATCTATTTTTGATTTTACCATAATGCCATTTTTGGCCGAAGATTTTTAGTTGCAAAAATGTTATTGCATCACAAATTTTATCACATAAATGCATACCTTTAGCGATGTCATCCATGACCATTCCCCATTCATTTTTTTAAGTTAGACCCTCAATCTATATATTATCAACAATATAAAAGGAAAAACACATGTAACCCTGGACCACAAAACCAGTCATAAGGGATATGTTAATGTAATTGAGATTTATAAATAATCTGAAATCAATAAATAAGTTTTCAAATGATGTATGGTTTGTAAGGATAGGACAATATTTGGCCAAGATACAATATGAAAATCTGGAATCTGAAGGTGCAGAAAAATCTAAATACTAAGAAAATCACTTTCGAAGTTGTGAAGTCCTTAGCAACTGCATTTACTCACAAAAATAAATTTGAGATATTTCTGATATACGTTTTCAAAATATGTTCATGGAACATGATCTTTACATAATGATTTTAAAAGAAAAATCTATAATTTCGACCAATAAAATGTATTGTTGCTCATTGCTACAAATAAACCCCTGCTACTTATGACCATGGTCCACGGTCGCATATATAAAATAAAAGCTTTTACGTTTTTTTTTTCAATTATTTTATTGTATTTTTTATTTTAAACTTAATAGTGATGTTATCAACAAATATATTAAATACTTAACATTTTATTTTGTTATTTTGATGACTGAAATTATTTGATGGAAATGTTACAGTGCATCGACTACTTTAGTGCCTACGCTAGTGCCTGAAATATTAGTTGATATAATTATTAATTAATGTTAGCATAATTGTTAAAATATGGATGAATTTTAGGGTTCATCTGTATATTGATGAAACAGTGTACAGTGTAAATCAGGGGTCTTCAATGTTTTTTGGGGCGGGGACCCCTTAGATGAGAGAGACATGGAGCAGGGACCCCCTGATACTAAAATGTGTAAAACAGAGATATTTAAGTAAGCAATAAGGAACATGAGTCTGCCTTTTCGTATTAGGTACAACACAAAGTGGAGTAAAATACAACTACTGACCAATTAGAATCAAGGACTGGAACTGTTTTTTAAATAGAAACGAACCATATTGTCACACAGCCATACTATATTAAAACAGGACCTAAGCACTATTATGCTGTTGTTGTACATGCATAACTTTTTTTTGTTAAAGTAGATTTAGTTTAATTATTATTTTTAGGTATTTGCAATGTAATACATTTTCATTTTACTGTCAGATGGACAATTACACACCTGAACCTGGGCTTTCAGTTTATAAAGATGACTGATCATGATGAATGGACTGTCTATTCTGGTGGGGATAGAGATTGTGCAACTTTTTAATTCTAAGGTCTGTTGCCTTTCTCGTGGATCATCGTGTGTGGTGTAATTTGCCTGTTGAATTAGCGCTTTAAATCAGTGAACAGCCGTCCAAGTTCAGAAATTTAGATGAGACAATATATCGCACAGATTCCCTACAAAAATAGTAACATGTTGACTCGTGAGAACTATAAATATAATTCCGGTTGACATTTGAGATCTGTGGGAAATTAAAGGTGTTGTTGTCACCTGTAATGTTGAAAGAATTGTGTGGTGTTCTTGTCATCCACATTCATTTCAGCATTGAGATGAAATACACCTGGAGGTCCATGACAACATCAGGAACATTCTTCTACAAAATTGTTTTGCCTGGTGGCTAGGTGTGGTTTCAGCTAGATAAAAGACTTTGGGTGTGTCTCTGTATAATACATTAAGTTTTGAAACCAGTTAAGGCATGTACAGTGAAAGCCTTAGGCAAAAAACTAGCTTTAATCCAATGCTTGTCTTTGCAACAATGTTGCCCAATGACAAATGTGTGACAATGACAAACCTTGTTTTTTTTTTTTTGCAAAAAACTCATGCAGAGGTTGTTTACAAACAATCTTTTCTTTTATTACTGTAGAGTTTAAAATAAATACATAATAATAATAATAATAATAATATAGACATATATACAAAGGATTTTACAGTTTCATAGTTAAAATAAATGTACATTTTTCATCAATTTAACTATTTAGAAAAATGAACCGAGTGTTCAGATAAACACAGGGAAAGACTTCCAAAGTTTCCCATTAAAGCCTTATACATTTTTGGTGAAAAAAAAACTGTAATGTGCAAATTAAGACAAAAATAAAATATAATGTACACAAAATAGCAGAACATTTTATTCAAAATAGCAGCATAACGGAACCAGAAGGCATTGAACAAGATGAAGTGTGTTAAAGTCTTATTGGTACACAATCTTCACCTGCTCGCCTTGTTTTATTTAGTTGCATTTGTAATGTCAGTATAGTGCCATGCTTAGGATACATCTGGTCTGTCCCACATCAACACTGTCCAGTTAAATTTGTCATACTTCCCCAGGTCTTGTGTAACGGACGCTCCGCATAGAGAGGGCCTTTGCACGGCATGTATTTTGACTTGTGCAGGACATGATCTCTGACCACAGGCCATACCGAAAGGCGCTGGGGACTAGGTATGACAAAGCTTCGTCTACTCGGCCTAAAATAGCTCTGCAATTCCGATGTCGGGTTTTCCACCGCGATGTGGTAGTTTTTGCCTTTGTTATTGTCCACCAGCTGCAAGCCGGACTTGCCGGGTTTGAAGACCACTAAGAACTCCACTCTCTTGGCTGGGTCCAGATCAGATGGTATGGAAATATTAAAAGCAAACAAGTCCGTCTCCAAAGAGGCTTTTGGTTCCCTCTTGTACATGCATGGAATGTCTTGGTGGCTTCGCCATGAGTCGAAAGTTATGCGAATAAAAACAGTCTTATCAAACTTCACGTTGCAGACGCGCACCAAACCGCTCAGGTTCTTCTCGGTCACGCTGCAGCTCTCCAACTGGACCAGATTTTCTTTTAAACTTGCCCGGTCTGGACAAGGTTGTGGAAAGCCAAGTCTTACTCGTATCCTGGCGCTCTGTGTGGACGGCCTATCTGCAACCTTCATCTTGTCCTCAGGCTGCGATGGATCTTCAGACTCCGTCTCTGACTGGTCAGCTGTGAAGATGCGCACGGATGTGAGCGAGAGCCCTTTGGCATCGGCGAACACCACTTGCTTTTTCTTGCGCATGGTTCCTCTGCCTGGAGAGGATGGGGAGATTGAACCGCCAGAACTGTATGAAGAGAGAGATGGTGTAGGTGATGGGGTGGAAGGTCTGGAGAGCTGAAGCTCCTGTGAGGGCATGTTGAACGATGGGGTGGAATATCTGGAGAACTGAAAATCCTGCGAGGGAATGTTGAGTGGAGAGGGCCGGAGAGCTTGGATGCCGAGGAGATGAGACACTGGTGGGTTTGCCTGCGTATGCATGGCGAGGTCCACTGGCATAACAAACTCAGGGGTCGAATAAGGGCTAAATCCGTATAGTCTGTGAAGAGACATGAAATGCAAAACTGAATTATAGCCAACACATATTTTTTTTTTTACGTTGATTCATGTTGATTGTATAAAACACATTACAAGCTATTAAATAGCAAGAGAACTATGAGAAGCATTGTGACTATGTCAATATCCTAAAGTCAGTGTTGATTTCTGAATAGATAAAAAAAGTGAAGGGATGAATTTACCTTGTGCTGGTCATTTTTGGTTATTCGTCTGTCCGACTATTTAGAATGAAATGTCTGAATTTCTGCAAAAAGAAAATTTTTCATTTTAAAATCCACAGCAAGCAAAAGTTTTACACCGGTAGCTGAATATTTTCCCTTTAAATTACCACATTTTATTGAATGCAAGTATATCAGGTCAATAATCTTTATAAACAACAAAGGGTCAGGTTTGTTTTCAAACATGCAGAATGAATGTTTTAAGTCTTACCTCGCTCAATGGGAGATGTGCTGAAATGGATTATCCGTCAACTTTGATCGTAGAAATGCACTGAGTTTTATTGAAAAACACAAATTAAAGTTTATGATGAGTAAAAATCAGCTGTTATCCATCTAAGTCGAACTCTTACTAAAACCTTCATTCAAACGAAATGTTTCACTAGCTCTGTGTTGTTGTGTTGTTACTCGCAGGTTTTTAAAGGGGCCGACTCAGGAGGCAGGGCTTGTTCTTGGCGTCATATGTTCCTTGCTCAAAGCACAACTTGTACTGAATGAATAAGGTACTATTCATTTCAATGAAACTGCTGTGAAAATGAAAAGGCAAATCAGTTGATATTTGCTTTTTTGTTTATTAATGCAGTCTTGTATGTGCCATATACTGTATGTTGTATATATGTCGTATTTCTTAATTTTTTTCTATACATTTGCACTGTAAAAAAATGCAGCATTTTTGTCAAATCAACAAATATTTTTATGTTACTTTAACATAACAAATTAAGTTAAACTTGTTTTTATAAGTTATGTCAAAGTCAAAACTTTAAATGGTAGTTTGAATTGACTTGCAAACCTAGTGCTGCTTTGTTTACATTGTGGCTTACAAGAAAAAATAAAAAGAAACTCACGATTATTAGAGAATTTAATAAATTTTGTCCATGTGCAGTATATGAGCCATATATGTTCATAGTATGTGAAGAATTCTTTGATCATAATTCAAACTTTTTTTTGCGCTTGACATTCCAGATAACAATAGGTCTGGATTTTAACACACAATGAATTATTTATAAAAGCATTGCATAAATAATTTGTACTAGTGCCAATTTAGCAATTCTTCTAAATGGGTAACAGTTATAAACACTCGAAAGTTAATCTTAAAACAGCACTCAAATCACCAAAACAGAAAAATGCTCCTCCCTGGAAAAAATAAAATTGCAGACTAATGACGTTAATCACTCTGGATAAATATTATATAACCAAAAACTAAACCAGTTCATGATGATATGCAATGCAAATGATTAATATTTAAATAAATATAAATACATTATCATTCTCATCTACAGTACTGTAAGTGTCAATGGAGGCAACCATTCCTGTTTTATTGAATTCCCATTAGCAAGTCATTTGTTCAAAGCACATTTATATTTATGCATTTGGGAGATGATTTTATCCAAAGCGACTTACAGTAAATTGAAAGTGTACATGTTTGTGAACCCATACGCTTGTGGTGCTAATACAATACAATGCTCCATACCAGTCGGGTTGATGTAAAAGTGAAGTCTTTGAAAACAAATGTTTAATATAATAATTAAGATTCATGCACTTCTCAGAGTGACAATGTAGCTTGTAGCAAATCTTGTATGATTTAAATCTTGCTGCATTTAAATCATTAATAAACCATACTGTACTGTACTGTAGCTTTGCATTTCTAGGATTGCCTGTTACTGAAACTCTGAGAAATACCAAGAAAACAACACCTTAAAATCTCGCATGTCAGCCTCATTTCTTAGCATTATTGAATGAAAACGCACCTACAGTACCTACAGGTGTGTATTCCTATTGGAATTTGACTTGGGTGTTGCAAGAGGTATGCAGCTACTTACATCATTTTAGGATCCAAAGCTGTATATTTTAAACTGTTATAAGCCATTATTGTTGCAGACTGATCTATTTAACATACAAATCATAAACACTTGTAAGAGAAGCTTAATGTAAATAATGAAAATGTGAGCTTATTTGGCTATACAGTTTAAGTATAACTAGCAGCTACAAACTGTCTACAGACACGGGTGCAAAAGAGACATTTCACAATACATAAATCATAACCTAATTAGACGACATATCTTTTGTAGCTGTACATTGAGGTGGGGTTCAACATCCAGAGGTATTCACTAAATCACACATTTTATGCGGCTCAGAAACTAGTTTTATTGTTATTTAAGGCGCAGAGAACATCTCCACAGAAACATGATTCATGTGGGAGTCACAGTTCATACTGCAAATATCATTGCGGCGCCGCTGTTAAATGGGCTAAACCATCTTGTGACAGTGTATCATTCATAAGCACACCAAATACTAAAAAGATACACTGTATGCTTGCTTTATTTGTCAAAAAACCCATAAATGTTGCTAAGGGATTAAAGCATTTTAATGGTTCTTTCCAGTGTCCTCGGTTCTGCAACAAACATCATCCAATCAATAACCACGGTTCACTGTGAGAGGTTTTAGAAGTATGTGTATGGTTCTTTAGATATCAGAAAAAGGTTTTTATGCTACATTATACATTTTGCACATTTGTTTTCGAGTTCTTTAAAAAATTCCTTTCTGTGAAATCAAACATGAAGTTTAACACAATAAATTTGTTTGCAGCCTTGACGGCGCATTCACACAATTGTTAACGTTACGTAAATCGTAAGCGTTAACGCGTTTAAAGCGTCTAAAGCATGGCCGCAACACAAGCTCTGGTCTTCCATAAACATAATTGGCTGGCTCTGCCTAGGTTATTTGCATAAGGCGATATGATTGGCTGACGCATGCGTTGCCGCTTGAAAAGTTGAGAAATGTTCAACTTCTGCCGCGAACAAAGTCACTGACGCAGTGCCGACGGATCCACAATTTAGTTCGGCACCGCATGACGTCACTTGACGTCATTTGTAGTTTTTCCACAAGCTCTGCTCAATTGTGACCCTGGACCACAAAACCATTATAAGTCACATGGGTTTATTTGTAGCAATAGCCAACAATACATTGAATGGGCCAAAATTATCAATTATGTAAATTTCTTGTCATAAATATAAAAAAAAACGTATTAATCATTAGTAATATGTGTTGATAAAGACTTCTATTTGACAACTTTAAAGGCTTTGATTTTTTGCACCCTAAGATTCTCTAAGGTTTCAAACTTTTCCAATCTCGACCAAATATTTTCCTACAAACCATACATCAATGGAAAGCTTATTTATTCAGATGATGTATAAATCTCAATTAAAAAAATGACTGGTTCTGTAATCCATGGTCACATTTTAAAGATATGACTATCTAACATACTGTAACCTGTCTTGACAACAGAACAAAACATAAACATCAATAGGTGTGTACGTTTTTGATACATCTTTTTACGAGGTGAAGAAGATGCCTCCTTTAGGTGGATCTTTCAGTTGGGTGGGAAACCTGGAGCAGAGTTCCCATCCATCAAGTTCAGTCACTTGGAATAATTTATTTGATCTTCAAATTAAATGACTAACAATTTCGATTTCCCAATGCTTTTTGAATGCAGATCACTTTTCATTCCAAATATAGCTATGGAATGTAACCAGATATGACTATTACAGTGTAACTAGTAATGCGTGTTTGCTTAAGTATGCATATACGGTGGCTCTAAAAGTTATTCGGACACTTTTGTTATACTCATTAAAATGTTTGAATGTCATTGCTTTAGATAAGTACACAGATATAAAACAGGGAGCACCACATGAGCACACTTTTCAAGAAAAGTATTTTAAAAGGTTTGTTAGGTTTATTTGTTATAAATCAAAAGGTATCTTGACCCTGCCTGTGAAAATCCAGCAAATGACTGTTTTCTACATAAAATCAGCCTATATAATGTAAAGAACATATAAAATATAACCTTGATATCTTTAGTATTGACTGAGTAAGGTCATGTCAAAGATTGAAATTAAACAATGATGCTCCAAATCTCATAAATAGATTGAGACTTTAGCCTGCATTTCACAGGCAGAGGTACATATTTTTCAAAAAAAAAAATTTATTGAAGAAAACTTTATACTTTATAGACTTTATACGTCCACTAAAAAAATCGCCCTGCCACTAGTCGGGTAAATGTCACGGCAAAAATGTCAAAGAAAACTGAGGTTAGTCCTGAAAAATTTCAAGCATCATTAGTTTGGAGATGCCACTAATGCAATGACATTCATACATTGCGTAAGCTAAGTGTCAATACTTTTTGGGGCCAAATTGATGTGACCCGAGCATTACGAAATTTATCACAGACCAGAGTTTACAGCAGCCTATACATCTTTACTTTTCCGCAGCATTTTTTAAGAAAAATAGACCCGCACACAAAATCGAATTGGTAATTGGCTGCGTGGACTTCAGTGAATCTATCATTTTAGTCTGTAAAACCGCTGCATGCGCACAGATTGAATCAAATCAATAAGAATTGCCTCGGCAAACTCAAGTGATCAATTCTGCTCAACAGGTAGACGGTTATCTGGGTATTCTCATTTATTGGCGAGGCAGCACCGGCAAAACAAATGTCACAATCTCTGCTCTCCAATTCCGCTGCTAATCTCTGCATTGATCTATAGCCGGACCTTTGTGCACCCTTTGATTGTTTTCAGTCTTTACAGGAGGAACAGGAAAAGGTTAATGCTTTCACTTGAGTTCATCTTATGGCACTGAAATGACAGCCATATTAGTGAACCGTTCTTGGCGGCCTTCATTTTAAATTATATGCTTTAACAGTGAATGGAAGTACTTCAGACACTTGCGAATGCATAACTAATATTCAAGCGGTTAGGTGGTTGCATTGCTGTATGAGTGTATAGAAGCTCTCGAAATCAAGGGAAAAACTAAGTGCATATTTCATTGGCACATTTAAATCGCATATGTATCTACACTAAATGCTTTTATGTCAGTTTCCTGCAGTTATGCATGATTTCCTACCGTCTTGCTTAAATCGCCCAGCACTTTCCCCTTCTCAGACAATTCCTTATAAACTTTTCACAAAACGTATACCAGTATTTCCTGTTGCACAAAGAATGTCGCCTACTTAAAATAATTGACTCATTAATGCTAGTTTGCACTCCTAAAGGTGGAATGTGCATTGTGTAAAACAGGTTGTCTTGGATTGAATTTTATGTCAATTATTTCTTTCCTTTTTATTAGGTCGGACTGAGCATTTCACAAAACAAGCTCGGGTTGAGGTCTATTCACACCCAACACATAACAGTATGTGACCATGTGATGGCAGCAAAGCATCAGGTAAGTTTGAAGTATGCACAGTCACTTTCAATCTGCACTGCACATCAGAACGCAAAATGATTTCTGCCATTTCTTCATATACATTGAAATATCTTAGTTTAGACGTAAATATGCTTGCTTGTTGTTACCCAATACTTTAGCTTGATATTATTGGTCAATCGTGGACCTCTTTGTAAAATAAACCTTTGAAAGTTATACAAGGCATCCAATTTCACACAGTTGGGCTAATTTGATGTCTTTTGAATCACAACATATGGTCTCTTTCTTTTTCCATAACAAAACCATTCAAACTTTAATCAGTTTTTCATGTCCATCTTTTTATTCGGTATATAGCCATGCAATGTGTGACAATAAAGCTGTTCACTATTGCAAAATTAAGCCCAGGAAACTGTCTGGGTTTATTTTGCCTGACAAGATATTTTTTTCTTAACCATCTGTAGCTTTTGTAAAGAAAAGCAGATTCATCTCTCAAAGGAGGATAAACTGTGATGGATGGCTTGATTCATTCCAGCATTCTGTGAAAAGTGAATCAGACCTTTGTGGTTCAAAATCAGCATTAATATATTTTCACAGTAAGCGTTGGGCTGAATTCAAATGTTCTTGGTTGTGGAAATAAACAGTATACAGGTGTACAACGTTTACCGTGATTTTATATCCCAGAGGTTGATTGTTGAAGGTTTTTTACTGTCGTCTTAACTTTGTATTGTATTCAGTTCTTTATGACTGTCAAATGTCTATTTAAGTTAATTCTTAGATATTTTATATGTAGATCTAATTGTTTTAGTCCTAGATACAGTTTAAAATAATAAAATACATAGAAACAAATATAAAATTTTTGTTTAACCATGATAATCCCTTTTAATCAACATTATTTTCCCCTAATTGTTTGATGTCTGAGGGCAAGAATTTATTGCAAAATTTTGCATTAAATTTTCATTATAAAATGCTATAATGTAGCGGAGCGAAAGCAGAATTCTTCTATATGTTGGCAGACAAAGTAAACTAGCAAGAGTAAAAAGGCTTTAAAAGTTTAAAAATATTATTATTTTTATTCTTTTAAATCTATAGGGCTTTTATTGCCTTATGCTGTAAATACACCAAACCCAAAGCATGCATTCACATTCTGCTCCTCGCTCAATATTACTCGCTGGATTTAACATTGTGTCAGGCAAGTTCTCTGCATGGAAGATGCTTTTGAGACGAATAACATGTGTACGTAGGGTTGCCAACTGTCCCGTATAAGCAAAGATGTTCCATATTTTGAGCCTAATATATTTGTCTCATACGGGACGTCCTGCGTCCCTTTTTGACTGCTACACTGATCTAACCAGTGACTGATACAACAAGCTTGTTCGACTTCATGTGGCACCACAAAAATCGAGAGGAAGATTCGTGAGTTCATACAGAGGAGACTGCTATCGAAATGCGCTCGCGGTACTTTGATGTCAACCAACTGTTAGTTCTTGCGGCACCACAAGCAGCAACAGCAGTAGCGCGGATCACGATCATGAGAATTTAATGTTTTCTTTTTTATATAGTGGGATATTTAGCTGTTTTTGCATGTATATGTTCTGTATAGTTACAAAGCTATGCCCTATTCGCGCCGCCCTATTCGCATCGCCCCAAGCGAATTTGCATCTTTTGCTTCGTTTTGCTTCTTTGCACTTCTTTGCGCATCTTTGCGCATCTTTGCATTGACTTTGTATGTAATCTACTAGCGCAAAGCATTGAATTTGCGTTTGGTGTGTATGCAACATTACACTGTAAAAAGTGAATGCTGCACTACTTAAAAAAAAACTTACTAATTGGTAACACCTAAAATATTTAAACATTTTCAACCTAACATTTGTTACAAATTTTTTGACATTACCAATAGAAGTATACATATTTTTTTAAGTTGATACAACTTTTATTTTTACAGCGTAGAAGAGAATATAAACGCTATGAAACATTTCAGAATGAATCGTGCATTAGGAGGAAATAAATCTTACATCATCATGTATGGTGGCTTTTGTGCGATATTAGCAGAGCAGATATGCCAGCACAGTTTTAGGAAAAAAAAGGTTCAAACCCTGTAAGGGATAATCAATAAACCCTTGGGTAAAAACACTTAACCTCAGTTTGCTACCCGGATATTATCTCTGTAATAAATGTACGGTAAATCACTTTGTATGAAAGCATCAGCTAAATTAAAAATTGGCACATAAAGTTTAGTACTCAACTGGGTGTCATGAACTTTCCATTTTGAGCGATGCATCTTAAGTTTCAGAGTGTGAAAACTTGTGTTGTTTCATCCTATGAGATCTTATTTTGTCACCTCGCTTTCATTCTAAGTGATTTTTAAAGGGTTAAATGCAAAAGTAATGAGATTATTTCAAAACACTTTACCTCAAAACCGAAGGGACCTGCGATTTCATCTTGATTTGAAATGATATCATCAAAATTGCATTCCGTTGCTTTTAAATAATGCAGGATTTAATTGCTCGAGAAATGAGAGGGGCTTGCATTGGGAGCTGGAATTTGAGGGAAGCTTTCCAGCTGGTTCCTGCAAGCAAACTTCTACTTACAAATCCTCATTATGACATTATTGGACCGATAATGTACACAAACCCATTTGCATTAGAACATATGGGCTTCTGATGAAGTGAGAAATTTCTTAATCGGACTTTGGCAGCCATACCGTAGGCTACTTCATTTTATGTGCGTTCAATACAGAGAGGCAGCGGATCTGGTGTTTATGGTGGTTTTAAACAACTTCTAGACACTCACTTAATTGTAGGTTTGGAACAAATCGAATAATAAGTCAAGGAAGAACTAAAGTTTCACACGTTTGCTGGAGCAAATGGGTGAAACATTAGGTCCTCCTTGATTTATTCTTTCTGAAGCAACTTATTTTTAAAGCAATTTATTTAAATATATTCTTTCTAAAGGCACATCTCTGCGCCCTGGTTGGTGACTTCCACTTGAGGAGCTTTGGGTTGTGTTCAAGGGCTGTAAATGGAGATTTTTTGGACAAAAGGTCAAAGGCTGCAGTTGTGCCAGTGAGTCAGGTACTCGGAGATAAACTAGGTAAAAGCTAAGTGCAAAGGATTTTAGATTAGATATGGGTTTTTATTCTGGCTAAAAATATTTTTCAGTTCTGCTTATTGATTTCTTGTCTGTATCTTGTCATTTAACTTGCGCCCTCTTTTTCTGTGACATATTTCTGTGAATTTGTTGAGTACATTATATATTTATAAAAAACCCTGGATTAACTCTTTAAATTTTTTTTTTTACTTGTAATTAAACCATGGTTAAAATAAATTAACCGTTGATTTCCTACCATACAGTAGTTTAACCATGTAGTTTTTCTAGTAAAAACATAGTTGTGCACAGGGCCGCATTAATGCATGGGCTTACCTGGGCTTAAGCCCAGGGCCTCGGGCTGGAAAGGGCCCCGAGATGCCGGAAAAAAATAACAACGCATTTTATAAAAAAGTCGATACTCCCTTTAAAACTATGCTTAATCGCTTTGCAGTTCCTGCGCAAGAAAATCTCTCACTTACTGTCGGCTACCCTGCAATCATTAGTGAGCTTTTAAAAATTTCTGTCTGAAATATCCATTATTGCATTTCTGATGAACAAAGACGAAACTGAGGACGCGTTTTTATCTTTATGAAAGACAACGTGTAAACATTCATTAAATGATTTGAAACATTTTAAAGCCAAGATGTACAGAACAGCACACAAAGATATTACACCAAAAAAATTTTGATAACTACACTGTAAAAAAATTCCGTAGAAATTGCAGCTGAGTTGCCGGTAATTTACCGTAGATTTACATTTATGTTTTTTTCTGGCAACATTTTGTTCAAAGTTAAATGAAAATTAAACATTTACAAGTCTTTATCTTTACAGAGTAAAACTAAAAAACAGCATCAAGCAAAACATTCTGGGAAACAAAATCTGGACCAAAAAACAGAAAAAGGTTGATGATGATTTCTGGTTCCCAGAATGCTTTGCATGAGGCTGTTATTGTATAGTTTTATTCTGTAAAGATAAAGACTTGTTAATATTTGAAATTTATTTAACTTTGAACAAACTCTTGCCAGTAAATAACATAAATGTAAATCTACGGTAAATTACCGGCAACCCAGCTGCAATAACATTGAAATTTCTACGGAATTTTTTTACAGTGTAAATCTAATAAATAACAAATTAGATTATGCCTCGGAAGCCAGTTCAGCGATCTTATTTCATTTTGAGATTTAGCATGGCAAGGAAATAAAAGACGAGAAATTACATATAATTTGTTACTGTAAATTATAAAAAACAAGCTTTATATACAATTCCTTAAACGGTTCATTTATAAAAAGAAAACACTGAAATTAATCATTTCATAGACACTATGCTTTATTTTTTTGTACAGAAATATCTGATTGCTTACTTTCACTTTGATCATCTCTGTATTCACTTGAAACATCTGATGTTTCTTATAACATTTGTTTCAGGAATCTCTTTTCTATCATTTGAAAGTTAACACCGACCATATTATTAAATCACAAGAGAGACAATTGTGTCAGATTCGGTAGAGATATTTATATTCCGTGTCATCAAAAAAAAAACAAAAACAAAAAAACGGCTTACCTGTTTTGTAGCTCAACTTTTGACAAGTTAAGCAACCTTTTTAAATACATTTTAAAACTTATACTTGTAGAAAAAAATCTGTTTTTTGATGTTTAGTTTGATGAACGCCTTAATATGATCACGCAGAACACCTAGCGCGTTCGGCTAAATTGAATGTGACAACATGCAACAGCGTCACACCGACACAACGGAAAGCAATCCAAAACGTACAGAACTTAAATTAGATCATATTTTACCTTTATAATTAATAAAAAATAAAAACAAAATGAAGTCAGAATCAATAAGGTGCAGAACATGGGTGCAAAATGCCTAAATGCGCAGGGGAATAAAACACAAGCCACAAATAGTTTAATCAGATAACACTAAATAATCTATAAATTAAATAAAAACAAAGAAATATTAAAATAAATTTTAAAATAACGAAAGTATAGAATTGCCTGTTTTGTCTTTTAAATTGCAGAAACAAAGAGACTTTGCAATGGTTTCTGGATATGGACGTGTAGCCCTGTCACGGGATTTAGGCTATTAACAGACTTTAAAAATATTTATTGAAAGCTACTTTTTCACATATTATTTACTTAGTATTATCATAATAGGCTGTATATTTTTTATATCGGGAGAAAGCTGTTATTTGTGAAATCAGATAATGTGCACCCTTATACAGCCAAAATTAAATGATCCTCATTTTATAACACATCTGCGACGATTCGACTGTGCAGTAGTCGAATCTTCTCCTGTCAAAGCATCGAATCTTAGACTATTCGGGTCACCCCTAGCTAGGACTATGTGCATATGTTATGCAGTGATATTTGTGAATATTGTGGGCATTCTGATATGGTTTTAATATTTTGTTATTGCATTTATTCCAGCAAAATAAAAGCCTGACAACTTGCACTTAGTGCCCTGCTAAAAAAAGCAGCATACCAGCAAGGCCAGCATATGTTGTGTTTTGGTGCTGGTTTGCTAATGAACACCAGCTAAAGCAGCATCAGCACCAGCCTTAGCACCAGCTAAACAAGGACCAAACCAGCATTAGCACCAGCATCCCATGCTGGTCATACCAGCAAGACCGGCATATGTTGTGTTTTGGTGCTGGTATGCTGGTGACCACCAGCTAAACCAGCATAGACCAGCATAATTCCCATGCTGGTCCATGCTGGTTTGATGCTGTTTTTTTCAGCAGGGTTATTATAAAGATTGTGTGAATGTAGGCTGTAATTCTGGTGGATGAAGGGCCCCAAAAAAGGGTAAAGCCCAGGGGCCCCTTACAGTGTTAATGCGGCCCTGGTTGTGCAAGTGTAATGAATATGCCAAAAAGCCTTGGTAACTACATTTGCTATAGTCAGACCATAATCATTTATGATCTTAAGCACATTTCTTTCTGTATTCAGCAATGCTGCTGACATTTTCATCCAGAACAACTTACATGACTGAAGGATTTGTTTAGTTTGTGGTTTAGTCATACTTATTAATATATAGGGCAGTTTACTCATTTACCAAATACAATTTTTTATGACTTTTAGAGAATTACATGATGTTAAATAAGACTTTGCTTCAAAAACCTTAAATTTTTTTGTAATCATTTAACCATTTTGTAATATTTAGTTTATTGCCATGACACCCAAAAGCTTCTTCTCATATAAATACACCAAAACACAACATAAATTCACAAAATATGTCAATTATTTTTTCGCTGTAATCCACATCTCTAAAGTCGAAATGAAATGAAAACAAAAAAACTGTCATTTGTTTTGGAATATTGTGGTGTTATGTACAAGTTACTTATCTGTGAGCTTCATTTTTTTTTATTCATGTTCCCTCATAATCTTTAGTCAAAAATGCAAATCTCTTCCCCTTCTAAAAACAATAAGTGTGTTCGACTTCATGCGGAGCCACAAGAACTGACAGAAGATGACGTCAAAGTATCGTAACAGAGAGTCAAGATTTGACTTCTCTGTATGGTTTCTCGAATCAGTCTCGCGGTACTTTGACGTCATCCACCTGTAGAAAGACGAACAAGCCTAGTCTCTCTTTACTTTCTGTCATATGGTATGGCAGGTGGGCAGAATCAGGGAAAAGACCGAAGCGATTAGCACTTAGCAACATGACCCAACTTCAAACGATCCAATCAGTTCCCAATGGACGAATTCAAGTCCCGCCCTACCTTTTTTTACATTTCAGAAGCTGTTTCATGGCCACTTCAAAATTCAAACAATTCCAAGGAACAGATCCAAATTCTGTCAATCAAAGGCTAAGACCGATATAGAAAGCAAGCACCCTCAGTAAAGCCGTGAAACTGCGCCTATACGCATCAATAGTGTTACCAACGGCAATCTATGCTGGAGAGACCTGGACAAGGACAGCCAAAATCTCAAACAGGCTCGATGTGCCCACCCAGATGTTTAAGAACGATACTGGGTATATCATAGAAAGATCACGTTACAAACGAGGAGCTGATGAAGATGACAGGTATTGAGGACCTACAGGATGTGGTGGCAAAAGGAGATGTAGGTTTGGTGGACACATTATGCGGCTGCTAACTGAATGCCCGGCGCGTGTGGCAATGAAGTGGACACCAAAAAACGGGAAACGAAAAAGAGGACGGACAAAGAAGACATGGTGAAGCACATTCCAAGAGGACCTCAAGGTGATGCAGGTCAGCTGGAGTGAGGCACACGAAGTCGCCAGCGATTGTGACCGGTGAAGAAAACTCATTACAGAGTGCTCCGTCAGGAGTGCATCTAAGTCTAAGTAAGACCCAGTGATCTCGTCCCCAGTTTTCAGCCGCTACCATAAAACATCAAATCATGAATGTATGATTTGTTTTGTTTTTGGGGTGAGAGGTTTGTCTTGATAAAATATGACATAGACTAAACACTATCGGGCATCATTATGTCCCACTTCGTCCTGAACCATTAAGCTACATACAAACAGACCGAATGTATGATACTGTATTAACCAGCTGAGCTGATCCTACTGTTGAATAAATCACTTAGACAGGCCTTATACCAGCCCAGTAACCATGAGTTTTGCAGAGAGCGTATTAGACTCTATTCTCATTACTGCAGGTACATGAACATGACAGATGAGGAAGAAAGTAATTTACTTCCTGTTATTTACAAAATTCTCACAATCAGGTCAGGGGGCAGGAGACACAAAGATGGGCTTTGGTGTGCTGTACTCGGAGAGCATGGAGCGAAGACAGACATTAAGGGATCTAAATGAGGAACTGCTATAGCACAGCTGTTGATCCATTAAGAGTCTCCTAAAGGAGCTTCATGAGGGGATTTTGCTGAAAACCAAAATGGGGAACGTGCCAGAGGACCCGTGTGTTTTCCAAAGAAAGCAGTTTGCTTGTAAATAAAGGAATATATCAGTTGCTGTTGCTCGTGGAGTGAAGATACTCTCCTGCCGCAAGCTGCCAACTGGTGATATTGAATTCGAAGCATATTTAAGAGAGTCTCTGGCAAATTAACTAAAGCGATGCGTTCCTTTTGCGTGCTGTATTTCAGCCGAAAACCTGCATCTTATTCATTAAGTGCCAAATATGCTAAATGAGCTGAAATAACTTTGCAGTCATTGCCATTCTCCCCACATTTCTGTGTAATTTTAAGTAAATTATGGTTGTTATTTGCAAAACTTGTAGTATGGAGTAAAACCAACAAGGGTTACTTTTGGTCTGGAATTCACTTACAGTGGATCTAAAATGAGTTTCCAGTAAAAACTAACCAGACCTGACCTATGACCTGAACAGCAAGAGGTATGTTGGTCCTTAACATGCCAATCATGATTGTAGCCGGCAATCACAGCCGTTGCAGGCAGCAGCCGATCATGCTTCTCTAGTGGGTCGATACACTCTGACAGCAAAGTCGAGAGAAGGTAAAGGAAAAAAGAAAGAAAGAAAGTCCTGCTTTCTGCTTTTGAAAGCTTGGTATTCCTTTCAGAAAGCCTTTTATGTGAGCACATATCAGCCAAAAATGCAGCCATACAAAGGTACAAAGAACCTCCCTTGTACCCTGTGAACCTTTAAAATTATGCACTTTTCTCCATTTTGCAATTTTACACACATGATGCACTATAAGACACGATCTTCTCGAAAATGCGAATATGTGGCAAGGTGTTCCAAGCGGTAATGTGTTGCTAATGTTCTTAAACGTAGCTTGCTAAAGATACATTCGCTATGATTCATTCTTTGGTTGCTGTTCCCTTTTAGCAACCCAGTCCAGTAAGGCGTGGACATTATATCTGACAAATGTACAGACTATCCAAAGGCCACAAAAACATTATTCATAGATACAAGTCGTAAGACAAGCACGCCAACTGATTGGTCACCTTGGCTGACAGTTTTTGGGAACGCTTCAGGCTCAAGGGCCGAATATCGTCCAATCTGAATCCACAAGCAGAGCTCACTTTCGCAACACCCAACCTTTTGAAAGAAAGTATTCTTTGAGTAATTGGATTCGTAAATAAGTTTGTTTCCTTCACTCCCCGTCATGATGACTGCGGTCATTGCCCAGATAAACCGCGATGGCGAAGGACCTTACCTTATTTAGGGACTGCGCTTGGAGATGATGAGCCGGACGCAGTCTCGGGGATTGCTTTGGCTGAGACCTGACCTTCCACCACAGGGCTGCTGGCAAACCAAGATGAGTTTTCTTTCCAATCTCACAGGCCATTTTCCTTTGGGATAAAGACTGTGAAATTTGTAGTCCGTCCTTCTTGGGTGTAAGATAACTCACTTTTTCATGGATCTGTGTGTTCATGTCAAAGCCGCAGCTTTTCTTAGGAAAAACGGCTGTTGGATCATAAAAATACGGTTTTGAATCAGTTCTTTGTTTTGAAAAATCTAAATAAAACTATTTGGTTCCCATAAAAAGTTGGAATATTATTTGTTCTGCAACTGTATACCGAAATGCCAGTATGGTCTAAATCAGTGGTTCCCAAACTTTTTCAGCGTGCGGCCCCCCCTTGAGTACAGTGCATTTTTTTCGCGGCCCCCCGAAAGAAAATTTATGACAAAAACAGTTTTAAAATGTAATATTTTAATTAAACAAAACATATAAAATTATACCTTGTGGTGCCGTTGGTTAGTTGGCTTATTATTTTTTAGGTTTAATTACACAGAATTAATGATAAATGAAAGTATTTTATAAAATGTCATAAAACTGGGGCCCCCTGGCACCATCTTGCGGCCCCCAGTTTGAAAACCACTGTTCTAAATAAATGGCAGCGATGAACTGGTTCTTTGTAGTGAGTGTTATGTATTGGATTTCCAAATGTAACAAAATATCACACAAGGCAAACAGTGTGCGTGGGTTAACAGAATCTCTGCCCAAGCCGTCAAACTAACGTCATCAGAGATGGATCGCCCCAAGAGGGCAGAAATACATTTTCAGATTTTGATTTAAGTGTTTAAGGGCACATAAACTAAAAAAATTATGACTCACACGGATAAATTGATCCTTTTTACACAAAGCAGTTTTCTTCATAGTTGTGTAAACGCAGCAATGATCCAAGTTTATGTTTTCATTTGTCTTTGGAGTGTTTAAGCTGTTTGTGCATATAGTACCGAGGTGCCCAAAGTTGGCCCGCAATGACTTTTAATTTGGCCTGTCGTGCCACGTAAGATAAGGAAAAAGAATTAACATAATTGACGTAGATGTTCATATTTCTAATAAGACATTTTCTAAAATTGTAAAAACATTTGTACATTACAAAAATGCTAATTGAAATTAAAGGAACAGTATGTAGGATTGTGGCCAAAACTGGTATTGCAATCACAAAACTTGTGGCTAAAACTGGTACTGCAATCACACAACTGTTGGCCAATACACAAAATGACAACATTAACATCAGTTGAGGGCTGCAACTCCACTTTTTAAACGACAATATCCTGGCCAGACCACTGTTGTGAGTGATATAAATATTTGAAATAAAAATGTTTTCTTAATGTCTGGTGACATATCAGGGCCATTTTATGATTAATTGATATAAATTTCTTACATACTGTTCCTTTAAATGCAAGGAATTCAAGTGCATAATACTTTTTAATGTACATGCATACCTGAAGGTGTATAGCATGCGTCATGAAACTCAACATTATAAATTAGGAGAATCAGGGCAACTTTAATTTTAAAGGTCATGTTCTTCCTAATCCCATTTTTCAAAATTTTGTTATTGTGTAATGCTGCTGTTAAATAATAGATAAATAATACCTGCAAAATGATAAAGCTCAGTTCACTGCCAGGCGATATATTTTCTTTAACAGAATTTGCCTTTCAAAGCCTACAGTGAACTTCCGGTTTGGACTACAGCCCTCTACTTCCCGAACGAATGATGTCCATTAAACAGTTTTTGACTTAACTCCGCCCACTGGAATACGACAGTCGCCAGCTAAGCTCAAACGGCTCTGCTTAGCTAAGCTGCTATCGAATCACAACACACTAAACAAGCTACACAATCATAACTCGTTACATTTTTCTAAAGGAGGGACAAGGAAGACATCAGCCCGTTTTTAGGAAAGTGAAAACAGCGCTGTAGAGACAGTGTTTTTTTACACGTGAAACATGAGCGCGTTATATTGCACACTGTAAACACAAAGCTTTAAAAACACAGAAAGAACAGGACCTTTAATTTAACATGGCAACATGGTTTCGGCCCAAGGCCCACTGTTAGGTTTGATTTTTGGTCCTTAGTAGGAAAAAGTTTGGGCACCCCTAATATTGAAGATCTGTAAAGTTGCTAAAATTAAAGAGATATTCTTTTTAAAAGTGAAAGCTTGTTATAAAAAGTTATAAAATGCCTGATTCAAACAGACCCACAAATTTTCAGGTAATTGTGTGGGAACACCACCCAAATGTATATGCAAACAAAGAAGGCATAACTTGTATTCGTGTAGTACGGTTCCTGCCCGTCTTTGCAAGTATCCTCATAAACACCGCCATTTAGGTCTTAAGAAAAAAGTAAACAACTGAAAAAGAATGGTATGGAGCTGGACTTTGGTCTTAAAGGTAAATTGTCAAATTTTGCTCCTGTCTGTCATTCGTGTTGTCAAACAGCAGTTAGAGAAAATCTCTCCTCTTCTTGACTAAATCACTTCAAGTACCTTTAATAGTAAGTAATGGGCATATTTTTTTCTACCCATTTACTTTCAGTGAGCCCAAGTTTTGTATGTTTGTTTTTGTCTTTTTTAGGAAGAAAAATAACTGTGCTGTAACATATTGTTATCATGATATAAAAGTGATCATATTATTTTGGTTGTATAGCCCACTCCTAGTTGTCACCCATGCCATGTGGTGGAGACGCTGTGTTTTTTGTTGTGAATGGCAAACTACTTAGCCTGCTTGTCATTCCAAAAAAGGACATCATTGGTTAAGTTTAAGACTTTTTTATAAAAGTGGGGCAATTCCAAAAAATATGAATTGTCAGATTTCATTTCATAGGAAACTTAAAAGGACAGACTTAAGGGGGTCGCACACCGGCTGCGCCGCTCAGTGCCGCTCTAAAAAAATCGAACGCATTGTTTTCTATGAGTATACGCACACTGGCGGAGCCAGGTGGCGCCTGTCCGCAACGCCCAGCTGTGACTCAGGAAGTTGCTCAAATCCCTGTCGCGCCACACAGCGCCACTCACATAGTTCAACATTAAATAACATCATATTTCTCCCAAATCATTAACGATTATCATTGGCTGCTAACGTATATTTTGCATTTTGAAGTAGACGCTATCTGATGAAGCTCGCGCTATTTAATGTGCACTTCCGGTTTACAATACCTCCGAGTTGTCCTAGACGCGACTCGACGCGGCGCGACGCTGAGCTGCGCGGCTGGTGTGCGATCCCCTTTAAATTCCAATTCTGTCGTCATTTGCGAAAGCCTTCGATTCATTCCATTTCTTCCTTTCTTTCATTTTCTCTATACAATGAAGTGAATGGTGACTTAGGCTGTCAGCCCCTCTAACCTTCTGCTAAAAATCTCTTTTTGTGTGTCATGAAGATTCTACTAAGTAGTAAAGAATTAAGAATCACTAATGAAGTCATTTAGGAACAATTAAATTTTATATGATTCCCATGCCTACTTAAAAACACACAAAAAGGAACACACCGGTTGTAAACAAACTCCAAACCTCTTTTTTGTGAACTCCTTTTGATTTTTTTATTCCCAAGTTGTCTTCCAATTAAAACAATGTCACTTCTGTGCTTCCTTTTCAGCCCATATTAGGACTTTTGTTCCCCTTGGTGCAATGATGTACATTTAGGAGCGAAGCCAAGCTAACTCAACCCGCAATCACAAAGGCCTCCCACTTCACCGTCTATTTCAGCCTGTTTTATCGCTATAATATAACACCTACTGTAGCTAATAGTTTTCATCACACCCTCCAGCACCAAAGCTGAGCGGTTTACACATGATATGTGTTGACTGGTCCTTTAACACAATTCACTCTTTGTGGACCACTGTTGCTAACCGAGACACCAAACATGTTAATTATAGTGAATGGATTTTTAGACCTCTCCGCTACCCACGTAATGATATTTGCTGTCAGAATTTAACAGGGGGACTTACAGTATGATGGCAACGGTGTCAAAACAAGTGAATACTATGTTGCATTGCCATAGCCCGACTGGTGAGCACAGGGCGATTTAGCCAGCTGCTTGGCTGTGTGTGAGTTTTTGTGTTAGCACACAGAGAGCTCCCTGCACTCCCTCTGGGGGTTTAATGCATTTAATGGGGTTTATCCTAGACTAAGTCAACCAGATTGGGAGAGATGCGGTACCTGAGGGGTAAACAGCAAGCAGAGAAGAAAATGATTTCGCTGATAAGCAAGTCTTGTTTTTTATGCATAGAGTAGTATGTCTATTAAACAGTACTGACTAAGGGTTTTCTCAGTTAATCTCAGTGATTCCTGCACAAATATAGTTTCGCCCTGTTTCAAGATACGCATACAAGCCATTCTCCTTAAAGGAGGTCATAATTAACTCTTTCTCCGCCAGCGTTTTAAAACAGTCAGCGCCAGCATTTGTTATGATTTTCACAACAGTTTAGTGCCTTTCAGAAAATGTTATTCTTTAAATATATAAACAAAAAAATATATTAGATCCTCTGTGTTCAAACAACAAAATTTTTTTTTATACTACCTTCATTTGTTATTTTTATTTATTTACTTATTCATTTAGCTAACGCTTTTATCCAAATCGACTTAAAATTGCTATATATGTCACGCACGCCTCTGGAGCAACTAGGGGTTGAGTGTCTTGCTCAGGGACACAATGGTGTATCACAGTGGATTTCAAACCCGGGTCTCTCACACCAAAGGCGTGTGTATTTTCCACTGCACCATCGCCACCACCCCTGTTATCTTTTTATCACCTCTCAAATATGGGTAGGTTTCTTCAAAAATTCCACATTTTGTGCAAAAGGGAATACTTCCGGAAGTTGGGTAAGAGCGCCACCTTGTGGATAACAGTGGAAATCCATATTGCTGAAAAAACTTGTGAATGGCGGGGAAAGAGTTAAACTACGAGCACACAGAGCTTTGTGCCGTGCTGATTATCAAGCAGCAGAAAAACACATGTTCACGTGTTCCCAAAAAGCAAGTTTTGACGCGGTGCTGCAGAGACGTCAGCAAGAGCGAGTCCAAAGTTTTCCTTTGTACTGTATCGTTACAGTTTGCGTTAGCAGCGCAAAACTTCATGGGTTTGAACCCAGAAAACACACATACTGTTTAAAAGAAAATGTATACCTTGTAAGTCACTTTGGATAAAAACGTCTTGTGCTTAGCTAATTTTGCAAAAACACATCATGATATCCACTGCTCAAATGAAATACCAAGTCTGTGTACTTAGACATCCCATAACATTGCTGACTCACAGACGCTGACGGCTTATTTGACAGATATTGTACTGGTGCCATCGACCTAGATGACATTTGATTGGATGGCCTCTAAGAGCTAGTTGACACGTGAGCGTTTAGCGGGCTGCTGTCTATCAGCTGGGTTTCAGACTCACATCTGCCGCTGTCGAGGAGCAGGCCCACAAAGCCTTTTAGATTATACTCGGCTAAAGAGGGTCGACACACGCACAGACAAACACGGACGTACACAGACCTTAGCTTGCCAGGTCTCTGGATTGGATTGTAGACCGGCCAATGTGGCATCAATTTGTCGAAGTGTCAGTGGCGTGTCAGGATCCTGCCGGACTGTGGTTGATGCCGTCGAAGGCTCACCCTGACCCAAACGCACCTCTCTTCAATTCCCCAAATCTCCAGGCCCCTAAACGGATTAACTCAGCTGCTGGCTTGGGGAACAGTCTCGTAACCATCTCTCTATCACAACCCCCCCTCCTCTTTCCTTGCTCTGTCCATCCCTCCACCAACCTCCCATTACTCCCACCCACCCTTCTGCTCCTCCGCCCTGCGACGTGCCAGCCCAGCGAGGGATTTACTCGCAATTTCATTTTCTCCTCACCTCTCCGATTTCTCCCGTCCTTCCTTCTGACAGAATTCTCTTCTACAGAGCCAGTGACTCATGCATTGTCTGTCTCACTCTCGATCTGTCTCTCTGTCCCACCTCTGTTTATCTTTCCCTCCCATGTGTCTTCCACCACAGCATCCACCATAAAGGGAGAGAGCAAAAGGTGGTTTCCTCAGAAAAATCATTGCTTATTCTTTTTGAAACGGGAGGGCTCTTTGCGTATTGTCTCCCGCGGGAGCAAAAGGTGCAGAATACCATTTCCTATCTTCCCTCTTAGAAGTATTTGACATATCTAAAGATATAAACACTAACCCCCATGTCTGACTCGGATGCACAAAATGCATATCGGATTCTGCGCTGATAGAGGACACCTGTTTACTGATAGTATGTTGCGAATGGGTGCTGAGTCAAAGGAACAAAATTGGACTTGAAGCCAGATGAAATAAGCATCTTATTGTAAGACGTGCCAACATTTCAGCTTCAAAGTTTCTCTTCTAATTGCTCAGCATAAAACTTTTAATCATGTGCTGTTTGGCTCACCTCTTGAAACTTTTCACAACCTAAAATTAATTTACCCCTACTGTTCCTCCGGCTACTGGCCTGTTCCAATTAGACTGAATTAAGTCGTTTATATATACAGGACAAAAATCAAAAGACATGAGAGTTAAGCTGACTTTTAATTCAGAGGCTGGACCTATTGAAGGTTATTGCTAGGAAGTTGCTTAAACAGGTTTAAGTCAAAAGGTCACTCAAGCTTCTTTTGTTATAATATTCTGATTCATAGTCAAGTCTATGTTTTTTTCTTTTGCCTTTTTTTCTGGGTATATGAAAGAAATAGCACACCAACAAGCTGCATAGTTTGTACTACAAGCAAAAATGACAGCTTAAATAATGCAAGTTACACAGCAAAGTTGGTCGCTCTAGGTTAGCGGGTTTGTTTACTACTACTACTACTACTACTACTACTACTACTACTACTACTACTACTACTACTACTACTACTACTACTACCACCACTACCACTACTACTACTACCACCACCACAATTACTACCTGTACCACCACCACTATTACTACCACCACCACCACTACTACCATCACCACTCCCACCACCACTACCACCACCGGCACCACTACCACCACCAGCACCACTACCACCACCGACACCACTACTACCACTGGCACCACTACTACCACCGGCAAACCACCACTACTACCGGCATCACCACCACTACTACTGGAACCACCACCACTACTACCACCACCACTATCGGCACCACTACCACCACCACTACTACAATTACCACCACTACTACTACTACTTCTACCACTACTACTACTACTACCACCACTACTACTACTACTACCACCACTACCACTACCACTACCACTACAACTACCACTACTACTACTACTACTACTACTACTACTACCACCACCACCACTACTACTACTACCACCACCACCACTACTACTACTACCACCACTACCACTACTACTACCACCACCACCACCACTACTACTACCACCACTACTACTACCATCACTACTACTACTGCCACTACTATTCCTACTACTACCACTACCACCACCACCACCACCACCACCACCACTACTACCATCACTACTACTACTACTACTACTACTACTACTACCATTACTACTACTACTACTGCCACTACTACTACTACTACTACTACTACTACTACTACTACTACTATTACCATTACTACTACTATTACCATTACTACTACTACTACTACTATTACCACTACTTCTATTACCACTACTACTATGACCACTACTACTATGACCACTACTATTATGACCACTACTACTACTACTACTACATTATTACTATTAATACTATTACTACTACTATTACTACTACTATTACTACTACTACTGCTGCTACTACTACTACTACTACTACTACTACTACTACTACTACTACTACTACTACTACTACTACTACTACTACTACTACTACTAAAATATAAATAATGAAGTAATCATTCTTTGTACTTGGCACTCAATTGGCAACATATTCATATGATGGTCACCTAAACAGCCGTGAGGAAATGGGTTGGGGGTGGGTGAGAAACAAATAAATATGTTCTAACAGTAAGTCATCTCATCAGACAGATCGACACACATCACTCTGTCCGTGAGAAACAGGGTGAGTGAGAGAGAAAAAGAAAGAGAGAGACGTATTTGTGTGACGGATCAGTGGATGCGTTGCACACCGTTGCCCCAGCTGGTCAGCTTAATGAAATGTGTCCCATGACAAGACAGAGTAAAGTGATTTAAACCAAACCAGGCTTTCCTTCCTCTACCTCAAATGAGCCTAGAAATTGTCTATTTCCCCAGTTCAGGATGTACACACTCTTACTTTATCTAAATATTATGCAAAATCAAGTAATGAAAATTGCTTTTTGTGTTTGACAAGCTGTTGGATATTTGAAAATGCTCTCTAATAAGTTCAAAAACAAGAGAAAACAGTAGCGCGCACACGCAGATCTTTAAAGCACAGCTTTGATATTTTAATTCACCTTGGAGAATGGTCATCAAATTTGGTCTCATAGGGCCAGAGATGTATAACTATTTCACATGTTTGGGGGGAAAAATGATAAAAAGAGAAAAACACAAACATTTTTACTCAGTTTAAAATTGGTTAACAAAGATGACAGAAAAAACAGTCACTGTACGTAAATGTAAATTCTAGTATGGTTAATTTAATGTAGCCTATTTGTGTCACAAAACAAACTGTGGTCTCGCTAAAAAAGTTTGTCTTATCTTTTGATATGCAACCTGTAAAAAATAAAAATTTATTACACAACACTGAACTTTACATTTGATTTGCTATGTAACCCATGAGCATATCCGTTTATGTAATTAAGCAAAATTCTCCAGTTACATAGAACTACATCTTTCGATGAAATGTACACAGGAGGCATTTGATTTTTCTTTGTTTTGAAGCAGATTTGTTTATCTTTGTTATTTAGATATGTGCTGTTTGGTACTTACTTGTAGTCAAATACGCACAAATGTGAACATTCATGATCATTCATTACAGTCGCTTTTTTAAATCGCCACTATGCTTTGTGTAAACAATACGTTTTTGACATACCTCTGCCGAACACAATCAATCCTGACACTAATCACATCAAACATTTGACACAAGCATGAACTAAAAAATATACGCCAATAATGTTCAGTTTTGTCTGCTTTAACCTTGGACGAACCTGCATCAAAACAAAAAAGAAACCAAGCATCTCCAGTGCCTCTAGTGCAGTGGTTCCGAAACATTTTTCCACTTCAAGGCTGAGTTGCCCATAACAATATGCCCCCCCCACTCAATTTTGTCCAAAAAAAAAACAACAACAATTAACTAGAGGTTGGAATGACTGGACAGATGTATATTTGCTACTAAAATGGCAAAAAAAAGAATTGATTTTTGCTTGTTTTAGTTTATTTTAATGCTTGTTTTGTCCAATTTTTTTTATTTTAAGTCATCTTGGAAATCTGCGACACCCTGGTTTGGAAACACTGCTCTAGTGGACACTACAACTGTAAGATTCCTTACTATGTACAAGGAGCAACCTATTTTAGGATATGCAGAAACTTGCATGGTATGTAACGATGTATGTAACTCCAATGAGCCTGTGTAGAGAATAAAATATATTATTTTCGATATGCAATATTCGATATGAAGTACTAATGCTTTAAATTTGTACTTTGATTGTACATAACTTTGTAAGTAAAAATCATTCAGTTATTAGAAACAGCTGCAATGTGCATACTACAATAGCACATTTGTGATATTTCAGTGATTTAAATTAAACAACCGTAAGTTTTTGCACCAAGCCATATTCACATATAAACTAAAATTAAATGTTGGCTAACATAAAGTGGTTGAATTTCCTCTCTCCCGACTTTCCTGTGTCTGTCCTCCAAATAAAATGTCTAATAAGGATGAAAAAAAAACAAGTGGCCCTGAGCTATATATAGGGTCACGGGTCAGTTTTATTCTGGGTATTTTTTGCTTTTACAGAACGATTATTCTCCTCTGACCTCTTGATTTTGTTCCTTCCAACCATTTAGGACCTTTTGTTACACCCCTCTGTCTTTCTATCACTTCGTGTCTCTCCTCTTGGGATGATGGGGTCTCCTGAGGGGCCCATGGCTCTATGTTCCCTGGCGGAGGGCAAAAGAGCCAAGGACGACATTTGAGAGCACTGGTGTTTATAAGTCACTATGATTCTCTTCCTCGGCTCTGTGGCATAAATCTCAACTTTCCTATTTTCATGTTCAAATCCATGCTGCTCCTTTAATTATTTTCCGTGATTGTGTACCATGAGACACACACACACAAACACTTCAGTCTGAGTACAGTATATGTATGCAAATGCCCATAAAGATTTATCCTCATTGGAATAATTGATTTAACAAACAGACATTTGTGTTTGGTCTGAAGAGGAAGTGACACGGTTTGAGGAATTGAGACGGAAAATTCATTAAGCAACGATGTTGTCTTTATGGAAATGTCTAACAAATGATCGTCTTTTTCTCAGTTCAGCATTTTAGCTGAATATCCCAAGTGGGCAAGGTAAAAACAAGGCCTTAAAGTAAGTACACTGTGATGTTGACCAGCTTTATAAGCATTCCAACATAAATCTGAAGGTGGTAAATTCAAAATTTTCCTCCAGAAATGCATATCACATAAAGTCAGAGTCAAGTTGTGAATGTTGAGGTTAAATATTTGTAGTGGACGTCAACAGAACAGAAATCTGCACAAACCCGATAATATTAAAATGTATTCGGGTCAGAGCCCCAGCCTCATGAGCAGCACTTGCATTGGCGTTATCGGTGACCTGGGTTAGAGTTTTGACTCAAGGTGGTTGTTATCTCTTCTCTCCTCCCTATCACTTCTAGTCTGTACTAAACTGTCTTGTCTTAAAGGCTGGACAAAATACAAAAATATATAAAGAAAACAAAATATGTTCCTATAAGAGTTTGAATTTGCTTACCTCACACACAGGAATGGGACTCTGTGTCCTTATGTGCACAATGTTAAGGTTTGGAATGCATCCAAACTCTCTCCACAGTCCTACACACGCATCGATCGTTAAGTCACGTACCAAAAAAAGGCATTTACGTGAGTGTCAACTTAGTGAATTAGGGTTGAGAGAAAGCGAGAGACGCTCGTCTGGTTAAATTTATTACTCGGATCACTCAATGGTCGGCCTCATTTAAGAGTTCGCAGTGATTGGCTGCACGCTTCAATCCACCGCATTTCGGTTATAATTCAAAGCGGATGATTGGAAACCAAGCTCTTCCTCTTCAGACTAAATCAATAAGCCAAAAGAAATAAATAAATGCTCACTTCCCTGCCTCCTCACAGAGTGATATTTGTTTCCCCGCTCATAAGACGCCTCGCAAACATGAGTCACTCCTCAGTGAGCATACGGTACATACTCGCACAGGCAAAATGAAAAGCAGGCATTTTGTTTTAATAATAGTCTTGCGACAGAAATTTCTTATCAAGCTCTGCATTTCATTTTGCTTCATGCATTTGGGTGTCTGATGGTGCTTTGGGGTCTAAAAACACAATTATAACAAAAGCTCAGGGGTCCTAGATGAGATTAGTCATGACCAAAAACATTGAACGTACTGTACTTGCTGGAGTATTGGTTTAATACATGCAAAGATGCAAAGGAAAAGGTGAATTCCCATCACAATGATGTTTTTATTTAATAAACCAAGCAAAATCACAATTAATGACATAAATGTTATGCCCAGTCAATTGTTATATATATAATATGTATATAAAATAGAAATGTTAGACCATACTGATAGGATAGCATCTTGCAGTTGATAGAGATTTGTGGGATGCACATCCAGGGCACGAAGCTCCCATTCCAACACATCCCAAAGATGCTCTATTGGTTTGAGATCTGGTTTTATTTTAGTACAGTGAACTCATTTTCATGTTCAAGAAACCAATCTGAAATGATTCAAGCTTTGTGACATGGTGCATTATCATGCTGGAAGTAGTCATCAGAGGTTGGGTACATGGGTGGTCATAAAGGGATGGACATGATCAGAAACAATGCTCAGGTAGGCCGTGGCACTTAAACGATGCCCAGTTGGCACTAAGGAGCCTAAAGTGTGCCAAGAAAACATCCCCCACACCATTACACCACCAGCATGCACAGTGGTAACAAGGCATGATGCATTCATGTTCTCATTCTGTTACACCAAATCCTGACTCTACCATCTGTATGTCCCAACAGAAATCGAGACTCATCAGACCAGGCAACATTTTTCCAGTCTTCAACTGTCCAATTTTGGTGAGCTCGTGCAAATTGTAGCCTCTTTTTCCCATTGTAGTGGAGATGAGTGGTACCCGGTGGGGTCTTCTGCTGTTGTAGCCCATCCACCTCAAGGTTGTGCGTGTTGTGGCTTCACAAATGCTTTGCTGCATACCTTGGTTGTAACGATAGGTTATTTCATTCAAAGTTGCTCTTCTATCAGCTTGAATCAGTCGGCCCATTCTCCTCTGACCTCTAGCATCATCAAGGCATTTTCACCCACAGGATTGCCGTATACTGGATGTTTTTCCCTTTTCACACCATTCTTTGTAAACCCTAGACATTGTTGTCCGTAAAAATCCCAGTAACTGAGCAGATTGTGAAATACTCAGACTGGCCCTTCTGGCACCAACAACCATGCCACGCTCAAAATTGCTTAAATCACCTGTCTTTCCCATTCTGACATTCAGTTTGGAGTTCAGGCGATTGTCTTGAACAGGACCACACCCCTAAATGCATTGAAGCAACTGCCATGTGATTGGTTGATTAGATAATTGCATTAATGAGAAATTGAACAGGTGTTCCTAATAATCCTTTAGGTGAGTGTATGTATAAAACATATAAATATAAAATGTAATGTTGTACCCAAGCTAACTAAGCTAACATGATGGCATTTTAATATTAGCAACTATTTTGTTATTTTTTTTTCTGGTGCCCAAATAAATGAAACGTGGATGATGCTCTTTGTTAGCTATCAAAATGTGTTTTTGTCATACAGTAAAGTACAGCTTTTATGTACAAGTTTGCATTAACATGATAGTAACAGATGATAACAGAATGTTCAGATAAAGCAAATGGTCTCTGTTGGATGAGACTTATTGGACTAAAATTAGACCCATAAGCACGTGTTGCCTCGACAGTCTGTTACTGAAGCCACTGAAGTCTTGTTTCTGTGCATCTTCAGCTAACTCTCACGCAAGTCAGACTCTGCATGCAAAGGTCTTAGAGAGATTGATGGAAAGAAAGAGAAAGTGAGCAAGAGACAGAAAGTAGTAAAGCTGCCTGAAACTCCACTCACAAACACCTCGCCATGTCATTAATCAATGTCTGTTAGGCCACGACCTCCAAAACCCGGCGTACTTTACATAGAAGAAGACTGCTCCAGAAACTAACAACCTCTGTCAGTCAGAATTCGAACAACTGAGCTCCTGTCCTTGACATATTTGTCCTTGCATGAGGACAAGGTTGCTATAAGTATCTTGTTAGCGAAAATCTTCACTGACAAAAGTTTTTATTTTGAAAAGATAATAACAGTTAAAGGTGACAGAGAATGAAAAAAAATGTTTTTACCTTGTCTTAGTTGAATAACGGTAGTCTACATACCAGACATTCTGAATATCTCCGTTTCATAGAATTTCCTCCTTTAGAAATGTCCGCCAGAAAATGGCCCAATCTGAGCAACGGATACATATTATGTAAAATGCATCTCACTTCCCCCCACGCACTCTCATTCAATTCCCTCCCCTTCAAATAATTTGCATACATCCGGCCTCTTGCCTCCAACGGGAAGTAAATTGCAGCAGTGTTCAAGAACTTCAAGGCGAAATGGTGAGTCGCGATCCAAGGTGTGCTCTTTTCTCTTTAAAATGTTGGTTTGTCCGTGTTCTGAAGACGGCGAAGTTTACATTCTTTTTATTGGCGGCAAAGGCAGCCAATCAGGGTCAAGTGCTTGCATTTCATAATGAGGTTGCCAGTTAAGCCTAAAGGGATGCCAAATAGGTGCAAACCCAACCTAATATAGCTTTCAGAGCGAGGTTTTTAAGAAGCGTCTAAGGCATTACTGACCCAACCAAAATGTTGTTGTCTACATGTCACATCACAGAACAAGGATAAATACCCCATTCAATCATTCTATGTCACCTTTAATAGTAAATGATTTAAGGATTTTACTTAATAATTATACCAGAATTCAACTTTAAGAACAACAACTTTAGCCTTAATGTTTTCAAGTTTTAATAATTAAAGTAAATGAGTCAGATAATCCAATCATAGTGTGTTAGGGATTACTTGGATGAAAGAACTAAACACCGGCTTTGCTGGCAGGAAAGTAGCTCACTCAAACGTGTCCTATATATGTGAGATTAATGAGCTTTATCTTCAGCAAACGTAATATTTCAATGTACATTTGTATAGACAATGAAACAAAGGTACAGATAAACGTTAAGGCTTCAATCTCCAATCTTTGTCTCTCTATCACCATCCAAGTGGGTTTTGGATGTCAAAGTGGGTAAAATGATATCAAACTTACATTTCTTACGAAATGGTACCCAAGAGCTTATATTGTAAGTCATTATATGGTTATATACTGTAACTTATAAGCTTACAATTGTGATGGTTTTAAACACTTATTTTTTCACCCATAAAAGTTAAAGATTGCATCTTAAATGAAGCTGTTGATGTAACAACATACTATGAATGGAATGATCATTTTATACAATAAAGAAATATGATTTGCATAACTAGATTTAAAGGTCAACTTATATGAGAAATTCACTTTTATATGTTGTTTAAACAAAATTTGCTTCTTGCCTGCGTGTGTACACAACTACCTTGTAATGATAAAAATGTGCCCTCAATTCCTTTCAGCAGCAAAAACAAAAACAAACAAATAAATGCAACAGTTTCTTTCTAATAGGAAGGGAAATAAATGTTCATATCATATCTAATGCGTATCAACTATTACACTGAGCTAGCATTACTGTGTTAAATGAATGTATACACAATGTTAGATACAATGTTAGTTCCTTATTCTTACCTGCCTGCCAAACCTCCCCGCAAAATTGTGATACATGCTTGTCGTCTCCCCTCATCTTTAGCAAACCAAACATTTTTTAGCCACTCGCCAGACTGATAAATAAATACAGACCGGAAGTTCACTTCGGTTCAGTCGTGTAACTGCGACAACGTTTTTTTTTTTCTTGAACAGAAACTGTCCAAAATTGATGATAAATCTTGTACTTGTGTGTGTGTGTGTGTGTGTGTGTGTATACACTTTTATCCAATAAGATGCTCTTGTAAATGGGTCCCGCCCTACACTGTAAAACCTAAAAGTTAACTCAACTCAAACCATTTAAGTAAACCGGTTGCATTAGTTTTAAAACACATACATTTGAGTACTGTGAACTTAAACAAATTGAGTCATATGCAGTTATGCACTTATATTTAAGTTCACACTACACAAGTGTATAATTGCACATGACTCAAGTTCACAGTACTTAAATTTATGTGTTTTAAAACTTAAATGGTCTAATGCAACGGGTTTACTTAAATGGTTTGAGTTAAGTTAACTGTTAGGTTTTACAGTGTAATGCTACTTAAAACCTATAAGCATGTACAATTAAAATAAAAAATGCGCACCAGATACTGCTCTAAAAGGTGCTTTTGCGTACCTACGTTGCTGGAATTTTGTTACTACAACATAAGGGATTTCTCCGTGCATCATTACAAACGTGTTAAAGTTAATGTGTTGTTAGAAGCAATGCAACAGTCACTGGCCCAATTGGCCAGTTACAATATTTAAGCACAAAAACACGCAAACAGATCTCAATAATTTACTCATGCGTTGTTTGTGCGCGCACCTTAAGCGTGAGATGGATCCGCACCTCAAGGCTTCAAGCAAATGCCAACCGAGTTTGTTTTCTTGCACTTCAGTGGACATTTTAACTCAAAGTTATCTTAAAAATAATAACTACTGATTATAGTAGTACACATTAAATAGATATAAGCAATAAGGCCTTGTCCACACGGACATGTGTATTTTATAACCAGAGTTCCCTTTCAATACGGTTCACTTCGCATTGCGTCAGTTAGCTGACGCTATGGGGGGAAACTCCTGTTTACTCCGTGACTGAAGCCTATTGGTTAACGTCTGTACAAAGTACAGACCAATGACGTTTGAACCCGCGCGCGGGAGGAACGCGTCCCTATATAAGCGCGGTTCAATCGTCAGGAGCTCATTATTTTCTCCTTCAGCGCGAACCTCTCGCTGCTCCGAAGAAAAAGAAGAAGCCTTACCTCGCCGTTGACAAAAGCCCTGCAGCGGAGTCCAGGCCTAGCGTCTTCCCCTGCCGTTTTCCGGCTGAGAACCGAAGATAGCAGAGTCCAGGTCTAGCGTCTTCCCCTGCCGCTTTCCGGCCGAGAACCGAAGATAGCCTTCGCTTGCCGTGGTACGAGCCCTGTGCAGCGGACACACGCCTGACGAGGTCTCCCCTGCGGCCGCCCGGTAAGATCAATATTTTTAATATAAAGCTATAAGCTAAAAGAGCAGGCGCTGTTGTAATAGCGTCCAGCACAGCGGCTCGGTGAGCCTCTCTGCTATGAATTTCCTCCGAGCGCGTTACCGGTCTGGCACCTCCCACGCCGGGACCGCGCTTATGCTTTGGTTGTCTTATCCATGTTTCGTGCTCCCCCTGCTGTTCCTCTCTCGCCGGGATGAACACACGGCGAGCCATGAGACTAGATGGATGCATAGACAAGCACACACGGACTAACCCCCCCTGTGTTCTGTCACACCGCAACCGTTGATGCTTACAGAGTCCCTTCGCTCCTCTTACATTCAGTGGCGAGATCTCTGGCACATATTTTAATCCCCCGAGTGCATCGGGTGATACCGTCACGACGCATGGCTGTTCTGTCTGTGTTGCTGCTCCCCTCTGCCGTTCCTCTCTTGTTGAGATGAACAAGCGGGGAACCGTAGACCTGGATAGATGCATACGACAAGCAAACACGGGCGGTCTGCCCCTGTCTCTGTCATAGCACAGCCACTCGTGCTCCACGCTCGCGGAGTCCCTCGCTCCTTTCCCCACAGTGGTGAGGTCTCTTAACGGCTTAGCTAGCACGCGGTATTACGGCTCGCTGCCTCTAAATGCAGCTGTCCAGTGTTCAACGATTACAGAGCATCATGCCCCTCCCCTCCTGGAGCGGCGCGATCTCATTCGTCTGCTCGATAGGGCCGATTCGCCGCTATTGGAGCACCAAGAACACTCATTATAAGAGAGCTTCATGCCCCTCCTCTCCTGGAGCGGCACGATCTCATTCGTCTGCTCGATAAGGCGGACACGCCTCTATTGGAGCGCTAAAACACTTATTATAGAGCTTTACTGGCCTGAGCCGATCTCACTTCAGATAGCTCATTCTTTGTCTGCCTGGTAATTTCTCTCTGGTTTAGACGGAATCAGAGGCAGAACGAATTTGTTTATAATATACTGAGGCCCGAATACCTCCCTTTATTCAGTCCCGTCCTATATCAGTGCGCTGAATATTGGTACATTCTTATATATATATATATATACCCGGTTTTTCTGCCCTTTTAATAAACGGCAAAACCGCGGGCCTCACGGCAGACTTCCTCTCTGCGATGGGTTCAGTCTGACATTAAACCACCTAGACATACTACCCTGCTCCGTGAGCCGTTCGGTCACCGTCACTACTGAGGCTTGTGCACCTGAACGGCTGAGCTCTGGTCTCCGCAGCACAGCTGCATCAACAGAGAACGAAACTGTCTGGGAGAAAAGGGGTTATGTCGCGCCTCGGCTGGACTGCCCTGAAATGTTTTCTGTGTGCTGTTTATCCAAACATACTGTGTAATACTGTCGGCTATGCGACCTCACTATAGTGACGAACGGTATTTAATTCCTCTAAAAAGAGTAATTTCCGTGCTTACTATACTGTGTTTTGACACCCACGGTTGTACGGTGTCTCTAAACACTTTATCGCCTTACTGACAAGCAATCAGTAATACGCACACACGGCCCGCTGTCCATAATTCTATCGACGCTAGCCGAAAAAACCCCGGTTTGGCCATATACTGTGTATTGACACCCCACGACTGTACGGTGTCTCTAACACCTTTCTGCCAAATTCGCTCGCAGCCCACCTCAGTTTCTCCGCTACGATGCTGATGGCGCAAACGAGCACGGTCTTACGGCTGTTATTCTCTCTTCCTAGAGGAAGGACAGCCTCAGACTTTTGCATGGCTCCAAGCGTTTGAATCGCGCCCTCTCCGGACGGCCACTCAAAGGCTTACAGCCAAGCGGTTTATGACGTTTTTCGGCCATATAGCTGATTTATATTAGCGGATCCGAAGACGCTCACACCTCCGCTCCAATACTCGGAGATATTAAGGGTAATATCAACCTCAAGTGAGCTTGCTACCCGCCACAATAAGTTTCAAAGCTTAAAGCGCGCGCACAGTCAGACGCGCGCGGCATCTCGTTTAAGACGGGCACACGTACCCCTCTAACGAGCCTCAGAAAGCTGAATATCGTGGCATTCTGTTCATAAGTCCACTTCAGTTTGACTAAGCAAAGGTCCCGCCCCGAGCTGACGGCCGGGAAGCTTGCTTAAGTTACACACGGCTGCATGAAGTGCTGTCATTACGAGCTAGCCCAGCATTTGCTGTGGGTTGAACACGCTTTACGACGGCAATCAGCCTTCGGCGCGTGGAACGCCGTTTGTCTCATATAAATCACCTTGTACTGTGAATACGGTACATTAAGAGGATGATTTAGCACTGCAGCACTCTCGACCGTGTTATTGTGATAATGCGGTCGGGCAATCTACGGTGGTTTCATTATTTACCGAACCAGACTGAGATCTCGCCCCCTGAACAAGCTGACGAGTCATCTCCTTTATAAACTCATTGCATCGCTTTATAAGCTATGTTCAATCAGAGTGATACGCATCTCATGCTTAACTACCAATATTAACCCATTACGATGGGCGTGCGGAGATGGCATCCGTGGGACACGACCTACATTACGTGCCTTATGACACATTGACACAAGCTGCTAGGACCCCTTTCACGAGGCGTCCTTATGCAAAGTCTGATCCATTCTGTCTAGTGACATTTGAAAGTAAAAACCCCCCGCGAATCGCCGGGGGAACACTTTTCTCCTCACTACAGAGGCACGGCGGCTCTCTCCCCTACCTATATCTATGTGGCCGTGATAACAGCGAACCACGCTTTTACGACCGACCATTCATTTAATTCACAAGCCTGTCATCTCTCAGATGCGGACGGCGGCGGTAACAGCGAACCATGCTTTTACGGCTGGCCATTCACTTTATTCATAAGCCTGTCATTTCTCAGATGCGGACGGTGCCCGAGGCACAGCGCTCTGGAACTGTCCAAGGTCCTGTATGACACATACGTCTGACGTACATCAGACGATCAGCTGTTCATCTGCGTCACAGATCACTCACTAGAGCACCTGTCAATACAGGCTATTTATGGATCGTTGACGTTATCACCTCCCGTGACAATTATGCTCACTTGTCTTAGAGCATGGGCATGGTCTTAGAGGTTTCTCATTGACAATTGTGACACGGCCGGCTGGTCCCCGCCGTCCACGTTGTCAGTTTACAGCTTCGACATCCCTGCTTCGCGCACTACTGAGGTTTGTTGCATTAAAGGTGCGCCCATTAGCTCACCTGTATGCACGATATGGTTTTTAATTATATGCGTCCACCGTGCGCTTAGAGAAGCTCACATGTACACGCTATAACATTTTGGTATACAATAAGATGCGCTTGGGAAAGCTCACCTGTATACACAGCTGTGTTATGCTTTGTGACACATACATTGTTGTTCATCTGTGTACGTTCACGGTGCGTTGGGTGCCCACCGTTACGTTCATCAATCATATCTGTACACATTCACGGCGCGTTCTGTGCACTGATTTATCTATACGCATTCACGGTGCACTGAAGAGTTCACCCGTGTGCGCACAATTTATTATCAGAACACATGACGGCGCGCTCGAGAATCTTGCCGGCCTGTGCATTATAACACTCTGATTCATCTATATGCATTCACGATGTATTCAAGTGTTCACCTGTGCCCGTGCAATTTATAGTCAATACACATTTACGGCGCGCTTGGAAAGCTCACCGATCTGTGCACTATAATACTACCTATATGCATCCCGATGCGCTCGAGGGTGCACCTGGGTTCACACTATTGTGGTATCTGTATAATCCCACGCTACGAACCGTTCTGCCGCATATTATAGTCAGATCGGCCGTTCGTGAGCTGCGCAGATCACTCACTACGTATGTCTGTTGCTAACAGTGGTTATTTAGATGGATCGTTGAAACCATCGCACTGGCTCACGCCCCTCTATGAGCTATGTCCTATATAGAGCCCACTCTGTTCGAGTTTGGCTTCTTCATGAACTTGGTCTACAGGGGTATCTATATCTATATTTGATATCTGCTACGCGGCCGGCTGGTCTTCGCCGTCTACGTTGTCAGATTGTACAGCTTAGACGTCCCTGCCCTACGAGCGCAGGTTCTCTCGGCTCAATCATGCACGCTCATGCGTTTTATGTGTACACCACGGTGCGCTCAGCGAGCTCACCAACGTGACTCTGAATTTACTTATCTCGCACAGCCGCGGCGCGCTCGGTACCTCGCCGTCTTGTGCTATGTTATGTGCCCCCGGTGCGTTTAAAACCCCACCGTGTGCGCGTCAACAATTTATATGGTGCTTACACATTTGCTTTTAAAGCTGTGAATATGCCGGGTATAGGGCCACACGCAGTGTCTCTCCGGTAAGGCACTTCAGTACGTTGTGTATGCACGGCGTGATGGGATTACGTTCCCCCATAGCGTCAGCTAACTGACGCAATGCGAAGTGAACCGTATTGAAAGGGAACGCTTAGGTTACTCACGTAACCCCGGTTCCCTGAAATAACGGGAACGAAGCATTGCGTCTCTTGCCGTGCTACAAACGTCTACGCAGCGAGTGTTATTCGGCTGCGCGCTTCAGTCGAATATAATGAGCTCCTGACGATTGAACCGCGCTTATATAGGGACGCGTTCCTCCCGCGCGCGGGTTCAAACGTCATTGGTCTGTACTTTGTACAGACGTTAACCAATAGGCTTCAGTCACGGAGTAAACAGGAGTTTCCCCCCATAGCGTCAGCTAACTGACGCAATGCTTCGTTCCCGTTATTTCAGGGAACCGGGGTTACGTGAGTAACCTAAGCGTTTTTACTCCTGCGGTTTAAAAAAAATCCTGTCCACACATGCTCGGTTTAAAATAAATCTCCGCCTACATGAAAGTGCCAAAACACGCCATCACGCACTGTCAAGAGCATGCCACACCAGCAGGCGGTGATATAACCCTAATCGTAAAGCCACGTTGGCCAATCAGAAGCCTTAATCAGAAGCAAAAACCCAAGTTTTACTGTCTACACGACAACACTGCAACCAGCGTTTCTGAAAATGCTCACCCTGTCAGCGGTTTTCAAAAATGTTTAGTTTCAGTGACCTGATTACTGCGTTTCCGTGTGGAGGAACCGCCGAACCGCGAAAAAAAGTCACGGTTATGAAAACACCTGTGTCTGTATAGACAAGGCCTAAATATAAGACAAATAACACGGTTCAGTAATGTAACTGCGACAATGCACGTGCGTCCGATGTAACGTCTATGAAACTTTAACAGGATCGTGGGACAAGTTATTGGCATTTTCTGAGCGAACTAATATCACTTTGAACAGGCCCCGCTCACAACCGTCCAAAGACTAATTCATAATTCATTACCGCATGTTCATTATTAATAATGAAGGGGATTATATTTTTAAAAAGTGTGTGTTTTCGGTATAGATAACAGAAAATGCACATGCAAAAATGGGCCTTTTCAGCATGGTATAATAGATTTTATATAGGGTATTCGGACCTGATTCTTCACAGGTGTATTTTGGGGACACCTGAGACTTAGGTACGGGACACACCAAAGCTTTTTTACGTGGCTGAAAATGCCTGGAGGACGCAGAAGCACCAGCTTTCTTCAGCCAAGCGCTTTGGTAGCTGTGATACTTGAGCTGTGGGCCGGTTGGTTGTTGTGATATTTGCCCCACCCCTCCTCCACTGTGATTGGACGGGCGTGTGAGAACTGACATTGACAAGCGGAGCTTTTCACCCAAAGTTGAATCGCTTTCAACCTAGGCGCTCAGACCTGAGAGCGGAAAAAATGCAGAGCGCCGGTTTCAGTGCGCTAGCTGCTGGCTTATTTGAAAAACGCAGAGCTTCCATTGGAAACAATTGAAAACTTGCGCCGGCCACGGACGTAAAAGCTTTGGTGTGCACGCCCCCTTATATTACATCATTCCATATTAGGTGACCTTTAAAAACAAAAATGGCTAAAACAAAAATAACTGTATAATTTCATTTTCATGGGTCACAGCATCTGATTGATCCTCCACCCCCTCTTCTCTCTGTTTTCATTGTATTTATTTTCACCCCTCTTCTTTTTTTTTAAAGTAACAAATTATCAGGCCAGGATCGTGATGTTAACATGTTCGCGTGTTAACAAGTTCGATCTGACTCAGATCACTTGGTGTAAATTGTTTGCTTTTTACAGCCCTGCATCAAGAGATGGTGTGTTTTGCTTTGCTCCAGCGCCTCTGTCAGCAAGCAAACATGCAGACAGATTTACTTTAGCGTTTACAGTTTCCAAATAAAATCCACAAAGCGTAAGAAATAAGCAAACAGTCAGTGTCGTAAATAAAGTGGAGGGTTAAAAGAAACAAAGAATGTACTTCATGGTCTTTCGTTTAGAGCTATGGGTCACCTGAACCGTAAAAATGCTACTTAAAATGACTGACCGCTAGAACATCGTTCATAATTACTTTTCAGTGTGACACCGGTCCACTTCCCTACTGACAGACAGCAGCACTCACAACATTTAATGAAAACACTCCATCCACTTCAAAACAAAACAAATGCACTTACCTGTGTAAAGTTTTAACAGTGCTCAAGAAATTGTAACAAACTTTTGGAGGTGTGGTGTACTTGCTCTGCCCTCAGAAGACAGTGTCAGCAATCTTGAAATGTGCAAAATTATTCTCATGCAGAAAACATTTCTTATTGTCTTATTGTCTAACAAAGCGTGGGTTGCTTCTCTGAGCCCATGCAAGACAGAGGCAGGCGTGATTTCCCAGGACACCTATTTCAGTTATACATGAGATTCCAAAAATACGGTACAGCACCTTTGACAAGCTGAACTGGACTTTTGAAGGACACAATGAGCACTTTTGCAATGCATGAAATGTCCCTATACTGTCTGACAGACATCATTACAAAGGGTATCATGAGCAACCACATGTTACTGTGACAGCGATAGGCTCTGTAAACAGTAACGAAAGTATAATGAAAAACAGCTATGCTAAAACATAACATTTGGCAGATAGGCTCATTTGAAATTTATAGTGTTTCTCGTGCACAGAAACTGTCCAAAAATATTGGGAAAAAAGCTCTCTTAATCCTTATAAGTGCCTTTGGAGTCAAAATGACCCTTTAGTTAAAAAAAATGTTCCCTTCATCTCAGTGCAATAAAATGTTGTGACTTTTCTAGATTATCTGTCAATATTTATAAAAAAACTGGACTTGATTCGATCATTGTGAAAATTCGTAAAAAGTATTTTTTTTTACAAAAGAGGCCTTTGCGGATCAGAATGACCCCAATACCCCAATGTAAAAACAGACATTTCAAAATGCATCTGAAACAGCAAACAATTCTACTATTTGAAATATTTATTTTTAATGTCCTTTCTAATGTTTAATAGGACATAAATTCACAAAATGTATCACTAAAGTAGTGATGTGAGCAGTTGACCACATCCAGTGAAATTGATGGGTTTCTATGAGCCTCTGCTAAAATGATTTATTTCCTAAACTGTAATTTTTTTGTCTAACCAGCCCAATTCAACACATACATCTAGATCAATATCTAAAAACAATTTAGATCATAATTTATGTGATTTTTTTTCATAAAAATTATATTTTACATGCAAGCTAATGGTGCAGTTAAGGAACTTAGTGGTAAACAGGTAAAAATGTACTTCATATCTCCCAAAACACAGCATTAATGCATTAGACAAGCTGTTTTGATTCTCTTCTTAGGGCGGTTTCACATTTGATGCGATTGCCTGGTCCGAACCCGAGTTCGATTGCTCCCCCCTCCCCATGCCCCCCATGGACTGTGTTCACATATTATTTTAGCATCCGAACCGTGGTACGCTTGCATCATCAAGCTGCAGCCGGTGCGTTCTCATGTTGCTTGGCAACCGCTGTAAACGAAAAGACGACTAAGTGTGATTGACGAACTGCAAGCAGAGAGATGATTTCTGAATGCCTCCGCAAAAATTGACGTCGGCGGACAGACCGTTGTCATCGAAACGACTTTAGTATGTTGGGGCAGACAGACGCAAGTGCCTTTCTGTATTTTTTTTTTTTTTGAAAACAAAACCAAAGGTTTAAAAGTCAAGCAAGCATTCTATGCATTTTGTTGTCAAGGTAAGTGCACGCACAACATACACACATGTCTGTTTTGGTGGGACATTCCATATAATACGTAATTAACAGTGGTTCACTTCCGCGATTTGGTACGATTGCGCTCACATTAGCAGCGAACCGATCTGGAGTTCGCATGAACCGGACCCCAGACCACCCTTTTTAAGCGGACTCGAGTACGTTCCGAGACAGCGTTCACATCATCCAAATGTACCGAACTCTGATGTCAATCGAACTCTGATGTCAATCGGGTGCGCATGTGTGCTATTGTAAGTGCTAATGTGAAAACGCCCTTAATGTGATGTCATACAAACAAAGCCCCGCCCATGGCCACTGACTGACTAGTTACGTTACCTGAAAGCCTTTTTAAATGTGTTTGTTAATATGGCTAAATATGTTGTTGTTCCAGACTGCATTCACAGAAATCTGATTTATTTTTAACCAAATCAGTAGCTCAGGTACACACACAAAACAGCACTTTTTGGCTCCCGCCCAATTAGGGACATTTTTGACACGTTATAACAAATAATATGTGGGGTATTTAGAGCTGAAACTTCACAGACACATTCTAGGAGGCACATCTGAGACTTATATTACATCTTGTAAAAATGGCCCTTTAACTTTCAGCTGCCGCTAGTACAGGCACTAATTTAGTAAACGCATCTGTGGATCATATTTGGAGAATTGACAAACAACCTAAACAATCGTATGGGTTGGAGGATAGGTTAATCATTTTGGGTGGATACTTTTGAAAGCTTACCTTGTCCTTATCTACTCTAGATGTACAACATGGACACTAGCTGCACATCTGCATAATTTCATTATGTTGCTGTTTTGTTACAGTTGATTGACCCACAAATGTATTACGCACGGTTGTTCTTACATTAAGCATTGCACACTGCTACTACGATCAAATAAAGTATTATTAATGGCCAGGGTGTGTTCGAGCTTGGGACACAGATGATTAAAAAACACATTTAAAATCCATCGGGAAAAGATGCACTAATTTGTCTTTTCCAACTTTAATAAATGTTATGTATCTTAAACAATCGAAAAAATAATGCTTTTTACAGTCTACCCGGCAACCCATAACGGAGAAACAATGTTGAGTCAATACACTGACATTTTCCTCGCAAAGGGTAAGGACTGTCAGTAATTGGAGGTGAATTGACTGGGGTCTGACTCTGGAAAAGCACCTGAACCGCGTGGCAAACAGAATATTTAACATGCAGTCGTTCAAATGTATACATGCGGACACCTGGGCACAATCTCACTACATTTGTTAATTACCTATTCTTTGAAAAAATAAAAAATATAGTGAAAGTATATGACCTCAACCCCATTTCTCATTACCGATCTCTCCATAGATTCTTCTATGGCTAACAAGCTTGTCAAGCTGAGTTCTTGAGAGATGCCTCTCTATCCAAACCCGAGACACAGAGCCCTGCATGAGCTCTCTCAACAATACCCACATGGGAGGAAAAGAAAGTCTGTAGGAAATCCATGCAGTGATTGCCTGCCATTCAACCCAAAAGCCATATGGATGCCTCTGTGGTGCATTAAAAATGAATGGATTCAGATGTACTGTAGTACTGTGATGAATAAACAGATATAAAGGATTATGAAAGGCAGTGGCTGCATGTCGCAGGCATCCACAATCGAACCACCCATACTGCACACATGTTGCATTTTGCTCCAAGGCAAGAATAATGCGGCTTTGCCCAGGGTATTAACTCGAACAGGGAGGTCTAATGCCACAGGATCAAGCGTTCCGCGTCACTGACAGGAATGCGAGGACTCCCACAGGATCATAAACTCTGTCCTGATCTTGTTACGCAGCCAGAGAGTAGATCCTTTTTACTTAGCCTTACCGTGGGTAAGGGGGCAGACTTGCAGAAAAGCCTGGCTTATCAAGTGCTTTTTAGGAAGTACTTCATCTGAGGTTTCGGTTGCGCCACATTATTGTACCTTAAGGACCTATTGTGTACCTTTTAAAGGTACAGTTAAATGTTTCGTACCACTAGATACTTAGGATGCACTATGTTGTATAGCCATAAAGGTACAAAAAGAAACCTTTGAGAGTACCAACCAAGTAAAATAAAAAGTACAGTTTTGTCCTTTTTTTTTGACAGTGTAGAATTGAAGTTAGGAAATATCAACAACATGAAAGACAAATGTTTTATATGTAAAGCCTTAATTGTACTTAAACGTGTAAATGTACATACTAAAAGTACTGGTTACATTTAAAATATTTTTTATTAAAGTTTTAATTAACCCTGATTAAGCTCCTCATGCAATTTCTGTACTTTTACGTAAGGTAAAATTAATTAATACGATTTCTTACTGTGGTGAAGGTTTAACAAAAGTTATCACTTCAGATTGGCGGTTTGCACCGAAAATGTAAATGGCACAGCTTTAGCAGGCACTTCACATAGCCTTTGTGTCCCTTTCGTTATTAGCCACCCACTCTCCGTCTGTGTGACTGGCTAGCGTGTACACTTAGAGTGGCAGGTGTGGAGGCTGCCACATGATGGCTAATAATGCAGCTTTTTAAAAGCCCACATATTCCAGCAACCTAACACATTTTCTCTTATTCATAATATTTTTTTGCATAAAAGCACTCCTATATCACTTGTAAAACCCATTCTGTCCCATAATGTTTTTTTATCAAAGGCTTCAAGAAATGGCTTACCCCAAAATGAAAATTCTGTCATTATTTACTCACTCTCAGCCTATTTCTTTGTTCTGATAAACACAAAGGAAGATATTTTGAATAATTTTGTAAACAAAAAGATCAGGGGCACCAGTCACTTCTATAGTATTCTTTTTTCCTACTATGGAAGTCAATGGGGCCTCTACAAACATTCCTCAAAATATCTTCCCTTGTGTTCATCACAACAAAGAAATGTATATACAAGTTCAGGGTTTCCCGCAGAAAATTTGTTAGTTAAGGTGGTAGGGTTGTGCGGGGCCGGGGGCGTGGCAACCAAAGGGCGGGACGTATGCGTCATGATGAAAATGTTTATATTTTTATTTAAAACACTCAAATAAGACTTAATTTTGAAGAATCTATATCACAGAAATTGAACACATACTAGAATATTAATGAATTAAATGTTTTTACTTTTAACGGGAATAGCTGCGTGATGAAGTGAAACTAAAGGGTTAATAAACACAAACTAAAGCAGATGTTGTAGAACGTCTGGCGAATGATGATAGATGGTGCAAAAATTTGTAAAAACTGATTATTTCCCACTATTAATTACATTATCTTAAAGGAGTGTAACTACTGTAGTATCAAAACTAGATATTAAAGTTTGAGGACAAACTTTATGTTGGCTTGACAAAGCGTAGCCTGAACGTTTAAAATGGTTTGACAGAAGTTTAGTTTAGTAGGCTATCTGGCTGTTAGTATGTTTAAGTATGAAGCTAGCATGATTTAGCATGATGTTAGCATGATAAGCATGAAGCTAGCATGAAGCTAACATGATTAGCATGAAGCTAGAATTATTAACATGAAGCTAACATGATTAGCATGGAGCTAGCATGATTAGCATGATTAGCATGAAGCTAACATGATAGCATGATGTTAGCATGATTAGCATGAATCTAGCATGAAGCTAGCATGAAGCTAACATGATTAGCATGAAGCTAGCATGTTGTTAGCATGATTAATTAGCATGTAGCTAGCATGATGCTAAAATGATTAGCATGAAGTTAGCATGATGTTAGCATGATTAGTGTGAAGTAAGCATGAAGTTAGCATGAAGCTAGCATAATTAGCATGAAGCTAGCATACTTACCATGAAGCTAGCATGATTAGCATGAAGCTAACATGATTAGCATGAAGCTAACATGATTTATTATGAAATGAGCATAAAGCAAACATGATTTAGCATGAAGTTAGCAAGATTTATTATGAAATTAGCATAAAACTAGTATGAAACTAGCATGAAGCTAGTATGACTTAGCAGGAAGCTAACATGACCCAAAGACCCAACCCTCATGTCTCTATGAAGTTAGCATGAATTTAACATGAATTTAGCATGATTAGCATGATGAAATTTTGATACTTTTTTCAGTTGCTTAAAAACATAATAATGGCAAAAGTCTCATATCACTGTGTTCAGCATAAACTCAGCTACAATATCATGTGAGCAACATGTATGTACGTGTTTTTATTTTTGAGATAAAAATGTTTATGCATGAAAAAACTAAATTTTTTATATATTGTCCAGTGGTACATAACAATTGAATGAGGCCGCTCTTGTGAAGATCAGATAGTGTTATATGCCATGACCCAAAGAATGACCAAGAGTCAGGTGGGTGTTTACAAATGGATGACAAACTGCTGAGTTGTTGGTGGCATACAATGCGATAAATAAATCAACCATTAAGTCTACTCATCCAAAATCCCCTCCGCTCTTAATAGCCTTCTCGCTTTAAATAGAGGGATTAATTTAGGCTCGGGAGGTTTTGTTTTTGCAAGTATGGATTGAAGTATTCTGTTCAGGCTCTGGAGTGAGTATTCGTGTGTGTGGTTAAAGATGATTGCTTAAGAGATTATACTGCACATCAACCTTAACACCTTCCCCCCAACCCAAATTCCCACTCTTATCAGTAGAATCCAGAAATACCACAAGAGTGTGTCTTGCGGATGTTATATTTAGAAACAAATACATCAATCGGATGTTTACCAACAAAGCAAAAAGCTTCAGAAAAGACATAATTGGTTTTGCAGCCCTCGTTTTACATTGGACATCAAATGGAGATCCAACACTGTTGAATAAACATTATCAGAAAACTTTTTAAATCAAACATGGAAATGTTTTAATAATAAAACTTGTGAAACTATAAACAGTAAGGTGATTTTTTAAATGCATAAAAACTAAAAGGTCGTTTAGGGGTTTCGAGAAGTCACACAACCTAATTTGCCTGTATTTGCTTTTTTGTGAAATGATACATATTTCCAAAGTCTGATTTGACACACAATGTTCCACATTAATAACAACAAAAGAGGTATTTTCTTAACTCGGTTTATAATTCTGTACATGTTGCTGTTCTAATTAGATATGATTACGGGGTTAGCAGATTTGTATTTACATTCATAAATGTCTTCACATTGCTGTTTCGGGTTTTATCAGGCCAAGACTTGTGGCCCAGTCTTGGGTTGCGACCCACCATTTACAGCCTACTATTAATGTAGAGCATAATTACATAATTACAAAATTGCAAAGAAACTTATGATCATCTGCAGTTACTGTAGCTCACAAATCCTCTGCTGATTATAAATTATCATAATTAAGCAAATGTAATTCTGAGGACCAAAAGACCAAAAATAAAATTTGGCTCCATCAACGCTACAAGCTGTTTATGGCAAATGTTATCCTAATTAAGATCTCCTGAATTAGACAATAACTCCAACTAGCAGTGATTTCCTTTAAAATGGTGGGTTTGGTTTGTGTCACAGGGCAGCTTAAACGTTAAAAACTCAGACGGTGAGCCAACACAAATGTAAACACGGGCTTTAATTAGCTCATTCTCCACAACAGACATTTTAACAAGGACACCAGCGCCTCCAAAGAAATCTCACTGTGACAATGGATTTCATAATCCAGTGTTGGTTGTTACAACATCTGTATGAAAATAAGATTCTTGCATTACCGGATTACATCTCAGCTTTTTCTTTCTCCAGTTAGGGATGATGCAAAAGTGTGTGGCAGACATATTTAATCTAAACCCTTAAATTATTAATTGCAAAGTTAAAATTCATTCTAAAATGTGTCTGACAAACAATAATTATAAAAGATGAGGTGTCTGGAGACGTCTGTTCACAGCAGCCTGGTCATGAGGTTATGCAAAACTTTCAGCACCATGGACAGCGGCCACAATTTATAACTGATAAATCTTTTCTTCAACCTGTTACTTGTGTCTTTATCATAATCATAGATGCTAAAATGGCATTAATAAATATATAAATACATTCTCAATTGGTTTTACTGGATAATGTGATAAAACTCTCTTGTTTCTGAGAAAAAGACCCTATAAATCTTACAAGCGTCCTCTCTGGATCTTTAGTGGTCTCAAAAATGTTTGAGGTATGGCCATCAGGAAACCACTAAATGCTAGAATTTTTCAATTTTAAAATGAATGGTGATTTATTAATTTCTTTAAAGAACACATTATTAAAGCAATCCATAGTAACTTAGTTCTCTCCCCTTTAACTGTGTCATGTTTTTATTTAATGTCGTTGTTAGAATGTTAGAAGTTGATACTTAAGATAAGTTACTGTAGTGTAAACACCGTTTTGTTTTCCAAGCTATGAAAAGGCAACCTGTGACCTGTTCCTTTGAGAACTTTAAAATAAGGTTGTATTTGTTAACATTAGTGAATGCATTAGCTAACATGAACTAAGAACAATGCTTCAACAGTACTTATCAATCTTCATGTTAAACTCAGCACAAATTAGCATATTTTATGTTTAGGTTCAGTAATTTCAATGAAAAGGTTATTAGTCAGTAATTCAAAAGCATAATTTTCTCAAATGTCACTAGTCATTTTATTGGTGTTTAACAAATTGACTGTCTTTCACTGCAAAAGTGCATGCAAGCTTTTTTGGCAAAAACCTTCACTTCTTTGGACAAGACATAGTAAACAGATGCAAAATCACTAAAGATGCAACTAGAAGCATTGCAAATGAAAGTCAGAATGTAAAAATGAAGAAAATTTATCATAGCATTTAGCGGATTCTTTTAACAAAGTGCTATTTCTAAATGAAGTGTATTTAAGGCGAAGGTAATTGATAAACATATAATATAAGCAGGGTTTCCAGCAAAAAAATTGTTAGTTAAGGTGGTAGGGTTGGCAAGTGGGCGAAAAAAAATCAAAGGGGCAGGGCATATGCATCATGATGAAAATTAAAGTATTTTAATTTAAAACACTCAAATAAAACTTAATTTTGAAGAAACTATGACAGAAAATGAACACATACTAGATTATTAATGAATTAAATGTTTTACCTCTTACAGGAATAACTGCGTGATGAAGTGAAACTAAAGGGTTAATAAACACAAACTAAAGCAGATGTTGACGAATGATGATAGATGGCGCAAAATTTGTAAAAACTGATTATTTGCCCCTATTAATTACATTATATTAAAGGAGTGTAACTACTGTAGCATGTAAATAATGCACATAAATAACATGAGAAAGACGCTCAAAAATTATATCTAATCAACAGGGATGTGAAACCTAGCTAGCAGGTTGCTCGAACAATAAAATCACCAGCTAACTTACTTTAAATTTGCAAGAACTATAGACTAATACAATAACAGGCTTAAATAAACCCAAAACATAAGTCCACTTACAGTTCTCACGGACACGCGTTTTATCAACTGGCTATTCTCCAGACATGACGGTGTCCGCACTATTCTCTGAGATGCACTTGACGGCCTTTTGTGCAGCGATTATTTATTTATTTATTTATTTTTTTAAGACCTAGTTAAAGCAGTAGGGTTTCCCAGCTTAGGTGGGCCACCCGAACTGCAAAGTGCTGTGGGAAACATTAGAGAGCATTCGATTATTTTAATTATTTAATTTTTGACAGAGGTGGCATTTTGCAGCTTTTGCATCCAGGGCCGTATTATCCATAAAATGGATTGGGCGAGTGCCCTTGGGCACCAGCCAATGGGTGCCACCAAGGGTTCTAGACTGCAATAGTTGCGATTAGTCCGACCAGTATTTGAAACAGCATGAGCATTTTTACTTGCAAATGCCTGACCTGAAAATTTTGAATTTCTTCTAGTTGTTATTTTATGTTGAATGATGAGTAGATTGAATGCCCGACCAGGTGTTTAGTGCTCAATACTAAGCCTTTGCAGTGGCGGCCCCAAAGCTCTGGAATAGCTTGCCCCTGTAAGTTAGGCAGGCACAAACTCTTAGTGCTTTTAAATGTGACCTAAAAGCTTATTTGTTATAGGTTGGATTTTAACACTATGGGCCCTATTTTAACAATCTGAAACACAAGTGCGAAGCGCAATGCGCAAGTGACTTTGTGGGCGGATCTTGGGGGTGCTGTTGCTATTTTCATGGCGGGAGAAATAACACTTGCGGCAGTCGCAAATCAATAAGGGGTTGGTCTGAAGTAGGTTCATTATTCATAGGTGTGGTTTGGGCGTAACGTCAAATAAACCAATCAGAACGTCATCTAACATTCCCTTTAAACGCAAGGGCGCAAGTTCCATGGCAGGTAGCTATTATTATGACGGATTTACCAGGCGCATGCCAGGAGCGGTTCACAGCCGAGGACACCGACGTTCTTGTAAGAGCAGTCAAAGACAGCGAAGTTGTTTTGTATGGGGATAGGAGAAACCCGCCCAAATCAGCGTTGGTTAAACAGGCGTGGGAGGAAATAGCCACAATTGTCTCATCAGCTTGCATTCCCATTGTTGCGCCAAGCGCTACAATGATGTCAGGAGACGGGGGAATCTCAAGCTTGCCAGCATAATCGGGCACGCCGTGTAACGGGAGGTGGATCTGCCTCAGTCCCTGACGCCAGCAGAGGACATCGCTGCGTCCACCCTCACCGCTGAAAGGGTTTGGGGGCTTTGAAATCGGACCCAAGAAACGCAAGCAAGGTCCAACCCCAAAATACACTTACAAATCAAGTTCATATACATTAAGGTTTCTTATGAAAATATTTTTATCGTTATTTGCATGAGAATTTTTAACGCAGCCACACAATAGATAAAAACTATCACCACAATGCTCAACACTATGATTCCCCTTATCTCATGTGTTAATATTTTGTAACAATTTATGATTTGCAAAAATAACTGTTGCATCTGTGTAGATTAGATAAGCAAAGTGTGTGCGCGTTGTGCACGCATACATTATGGTCAAGCATGCGCCCTTAAAATAGCATAATGAACCACGCGCAGCGCGCCACTGACTTTAAACTAGTTTTTTTTGGTCAGTGGCGCAATTGTTTTTTGAAACTGCAAAATAGCATCAGGGATGGTTTGTGCCGCAACACGCCTCCTTTTTTGCGCTGAACCGCCCAGGGAGCGCAAGTTCATTTGCCGACGTGCATCTGTGGAGGGAAAAAGTCGCTGTGCGCCAGTGCAACATACGAATGATACATGTGTCACTGACAAAGTCAATTGCGCTGGGTGCAAGATAGGGCCCTATGTGAGAGCTGCTTTTTTATCATTTGTGTTGTGTTTTAGAGTTGTCTTTGAGTTGTTGACTACTGTAATTTTTTCTTTAATTGTGATATACAGCACTTTGATGAACACATGGTGCTTTTTTAAAGTGCTTTATAAATAAACTTTGACTTTGATTGTGCACGATGCATCAATCGTTTTATGTCACCATGCGCTCAGTTATTCTACCGATTGTGTTAATCTGGGCATATTTGCATCTGAGCTCCTCCAATACAACCTTATTGTACAAAAAGTTATCTGTTCTCTTCTTGAAAACAAAATAAAAAACTTAAAAACTTTGTTTGGCCAACCTTTTATGTTTTTTTTTAGATTGGAATTATTTTTTGGCCACCTGCTGGTCTGTGCATATTTTAGCCGACACTTGAGTCAACAAGCCAAGCAATAAGCAGCCAAAATAACATACACAATCGCACCGACATAAACAGCCAAGTCACTGAGACCTTCCTCCTCACAATTATGCTTTTGTGTTCCTCAGTCGCTGGCTTTTAATAACCTTGTATTTCTTATTCTGCTCTGTCTTAAAAACTGAAGCCCGACAAAATAAAGCGCACACCTACTCCCACACAAGTATTAACTAAGATCAACACTATATTCCCCATTGCAAATATTGCAATTGTCGAACACTATCCTGTAAGCACAGGCACGTACATGTGTATATACACACTATAATACATTAATTAAAATATAAACATTACCCAGATGAAAATAAATAATTACATGAACTATCCTAAACCACTCAGTTGCTCAATTAGTATTGCAGTGCATTAACAGCACCAAGGCCATGGATTTTATTCCTAAGTTACATACATACAGTACTGATAATATGTGCCTTTATGTAAGCAGTTGCTATGATTGCAAGTAAAATGTAAGTTAGTCTCTCATCCCAGAAATGGTTTGAAAGAGAATTCATTGTCAGCTTGACTAAAATGACATTATTTCATCCATGTGCTCTAAAGATTTTATGGAGGACATAGACTGGATTTGCCAGCCTTCGACATAACCTTATTTTATTTTCCCTTCCTGTAACATTTCCTGAAGGACTTACTTTTGTGCGTCCGGAGTCATTTGTAAAAAGCTTATTCAAACATCACTTAGGATTGAGAGTAAATAATTCGCAACCATATTAAGAAATAACCTTGAAGTGAATGGTTTATATTGAATAATGGTTCTGCTATGAAATATAAATGTTCCTGTAAGACAGACTTTCCGCCAAGAAATGATGGTGTCACAATAAAGCCAGATGAAGCCGCACAGACAAATAAAATGTCAAGATGATTAAAATAAAATGAATACATAGTTTTTCCTAATGTTTTATCTGTCAAAATAAGTAACAGCTTTGGGAAATATCTAATGTTTTAAAAATCTGGAAATGACAAAAAAAACCAGTCCTTCCTAGGTAGTTTATTAAATAAAAAATGAGCTTATCATTTTTATTTTCAGCAGAGATTGTTTCAGAGTGTGTTTGAATTTGTTTCTGCGGCTCTATGGGTAGACTAATGCATTAGTAATGTATAGGTCATTGGGTTGATCCCAGGGAGAACACACATACTGTACAATGGGACAAATATGTACCCCAGCTGTCACTGGGGTGATACACTTTCAAAAAGTATAGGACTTTGGACCTGAGAGTTCATATTAGTACATCAGAGGTACATATTGGTACCTTAACACCTTCAGACCCTGCCTCCACTGTTTTTGTCAAATGTTTTGTGTTTCAAACCAATAAAATGCTGATCAACCAATCAAAATAAGTTTAAACACCTGAAAAAACACGTTTGAAGGGGTTTAAGTCCATATTGTATACGTATCCTAACCTTATGGTACATACTAGGACCTTTTTAAAAGGGACATTTCACTTTTTTAAGATTTAAAATAAGTTTTTTGTATCCCCAGAGTACATATGTGAAGTTTTAGCTCAAAATACCATAGATAATTTATTATAGCATATTAAAATTAACACTTTGTAGGTGTTTTTGGGTGTGTCCTTTACAATGCAAATGAGCTGATCTCTGCACCAAATGGCAGTGCCGTGGTTGGATAGTGCATATTAAGGGGCGGTATTATCCCCTTCTGACATCACAAAGGGAGCCAAATTTGAATGTCCTATTTTTTCACATGCTTGCAGAGAATGGTTTACCAAAACTAAGTTACTGGGTTGATTATTTTCACATTTTCTAGGTTGATAGAAGCACTTGGGACCCAATTATAACACTCAAACATGGAAAAAGTCTGGTATGTCCCCTTTAAGGGTACTGCCCCAGTGATAACCGGGGTACATATTTTGAATGTTTTTTCTGTATAGCATCTCGCAATGCACAGATGCAAATTAATTTGTCAGAAATTAGGACATTTTAACAGTGAAAACCCCTATTTATTGGCTAACGACAGCCTGGTGTTGGATCCGTCCAAGCTGTGTGTGTGTGTGTGGGGGGGGGGGGGGGATTTGGCTTGCCAGAAAAGAGAGAGCAATTGACAGCTGGAAATTAAGTAAGATGTCTATCCACTATCTCACAGTGTCAAATGCACTAGGCTTGGTCACTCCGAACATCCCAGGGACCCTGTCGGACCCCTGTGGACCATGCATGAAAAGCAGCTGTGGGACAAGAAGCCACAGCGTGATTAATCACCACTCACTTCCCAACACAACAAGACACACATTCGGCCACATACACTCAGCTCTCAGCCAAAAGAGCAAGGGAGGGTGACCTCCCTTGACTCGAGGAAAAGCTCATGTCAGGCTTACACAAATTCCTCTCGCATCCATTCTTACACAAAACAATCCAGCGAGAGATTCACATCGGATCACGCTCTCGACGTGACTCAAGAGTTACTGATCAAAAGTGCAATTTCATGTCTAGGAACTTGTGCAATGTCACGAGAATAATGAAAAGGGAGGGAGACGTTGATGCAAAAGTGATTTCAATTTGCCCGTGCTCCGATCAGATTTTTTCAAGAGCTCAATTTCCTGCCGCGCTATGTGTGGGAGTACTGAAGCGGCGCAAGTCAGTCAGGAGGCCTTTAAAATGAGCCGTGGAAAAAACGGAGGCCGTTCAAAAGACATTGTGGGTACTTCCGAGTCTCTTGTCGATTCCAAGTGCTTTGGCGATGTTGCGTAAGCAGGTCTGCTTAATGAGCTTGCGTCGGGTTAATTAAACCTTGCCCATCAAAATCCTTGTCAGTTTGATCGGATGGGAGGTGGCATAATTGGAAAAAAGCCCAGGGTCCAACTTGAATAACATGATGCCTCATCTCGTGATCCTCCCTCCGACCCTTTCACGTTTCCTTTCCCTCTTTAAATCTGAGTGCTTGGAAACTAATCGTCATAGCAACCCAAACTACCACTTTATTGTCTTTTAGCCGCCGCTGTGAGCAAAAAGGTTGCATTTGAAGACAAAACGCCAGGGCTGCCATGGTGATCACGTGCGCAGCTGCACAGCAATCACGGGCACATGCATTCAGACAAGCAGGAAACATAATGGCTTGAGCTTGAGGGTTATTCAGCCTTTTTTCTTGGTATGCCTCCGTAGCCACATTCCAGAGAGAATTAATATATCTGCGGATGCATTAAACCACAGGGCTCGCGGCTACGCAACAAGTAGCCCACTGAGAAGATAACTAGGCCTTTAATTGACAGCTCAGTGTCGCCTCATTATCCCTTTATTGGGTTATTGCTCCTCAGGGGAGAAAAGGGACGTTAAGAGCAAAAGCCAGGTTGGCTTCACCCAGGTCGCCATTCCCGCATGCTTACTGTAACTTTCCAGCACAGATTGGTCCGTTAATGCAATCAATGGCTTTGTTCAATTCCACTAGTTACTCAAAAGCCCCAAGGGTTTTCTTTGAAACACTGCTAAGTATCTGAACAATAGCAGCTGGCGTTTTATGCAAACCAGGCTGAAACAAATCTGTAAACCGTTAACACCAACTCACAAGCACCAGAAACACATTTGCATAGCCATACTTAAGCTTAGTAACATTACCGAAAAATTAGGATAAAAGGTGTAAAGGACACTGTAGAGAACGTGGGATTGCCGGTAATGATTGTGGAGATGTACAAATTCTCTTGCGTCTGATGTGAAGAGGCGACACAGGTGGGCGTGATGACAACACTTAACAAAATTATGTTTATCGTCTCGATCTGTTAACAAAATGAATAATTACATAGGAAATTGTCAGTATAGTCCACTTTAAATAAGATGAAAACATTGTTCATATGTTTGTAGAATGTCTTTGTGCCACTTTATGTATTTGGTTACTAAAAAGGCTGTTTTCGCTAGGTATTTATAGATGATTGCTCGAACCACTCACAAATGTCTACTGCACAGTTGTTAATCCTGAGGTACTTTATAACTTCTGCATCTGTTTGCTTTTATGCTAACTGCTACTACGTTTTTTTTGGAGGCTCTGGGATCTTGGCTATAATTTATGAACCCAGCCCAAAGTCACCTTTGTTTTAAGCTACAAGCTCTGCAGTAAATTTCAGACAGGGAGGTTTATAATGCCCGGAGAAAGAGATCCGTGAGCATTCATCTCCATGCAACCCTTACAAGATCTTAAATTTAAATTCTGCCAACTTTGCTCATGGGTTCTCTGTACTGCAGCCAGACTTTTTTTAGCCAGAAATGCCATGTGACTAATTACTAAGGCACTGCAAGAAATGACATCATGACTTGTCCCAAATCCATCACTATCGAGGATATTGAGCTATGGTCTTTAGTATCAAATTAGTATCAAAGACTGCATATTAGTACCTTTAAGAGATAAAAAGAACAGTGAACATAAGTTTACAAGGGTAATTAATAAGAAGAAAATTAAGAGCCACAAACTTGCATATAAAATTTTAGGTACACTTGGGAACATTAGAACACAACCCATCTCTAATTTTCAAATGCATACAATTATGTTAAATACAATGCAATTTTGATGGAAGATGAAAAAATGTATGCTGAAAAAAGTCAGAACACTCTAGTGGAGAAGACTAGTAATTAGATTAATGTTAATCTTAGGATCAATGTTTGCAGAAATAAATATGAAAAAAAGAAAATGATTCATGACCTTTGACAATCAATTTTGAATCGACCATGTACAAAAAACGATTAATCGAAAAATATTTTTTTTGCCCAGCCCTATTTAGGAACTTGAAAAGTTTTGAAGGTACTGCCAAAGTGACAGCTAGGAAACGATTTTGACTAGTTTTGTAACGATAGAGACACGCTGGAAGCAGATGCAGGAAAATAACACAGGTTTATTTATATGGAGAAGACACACACAGGGAATTAAGTCAACACAATGTCCAGATGATGGTAATGGTGCTCGAAGGACTACGGTGGTAAGGCGGGTGATGGTGGTTGTGAAGGTCGTTGGTGGTGTTGGTCTGAAGTGGAGTGAAACCCAGGAACAGAGACCGGAACATCCAACACGAAGACGACACGATACAATCCACATACGCTTTACAAAACAATCCAGAGACACGGAGGCCAAACAAAGAGTGAGGATCTGACGAGGAACAGAGAGCAGAGTGAGTTTATATGGAGAGTCTGTAATGATGAGCAGCTGGAGTGAGACAATCAACACAGGTGAAGGGAATCGGGATAACGAGCACATGACATCACAGGTGAGTAAACACCATACACGAGACACAGAGAGAGCAGTGTATTTACCCACCGTGACAGTACCCCCTCCCCTAGGACGTCACCTGACGTTCCTAGCCTGCTGTACCTGTTGATGGTAATCATCAATAAGGGAGTGATCCAGTATGTCCCGAGCAGGAACCCAACTTCTCTCCTCCGGACCGTAACCTTCCCAGTCCACCAAGTATTGAAATCCGCGTCCCCTCCGCCTAGAGTCCAGAATACGATTCACCGAATAGGTGGGTTCCCCTGCTACGAGACGAGGCGGGGGGGGAACCGGAACTGGCGGGTTAAGTCGTGAACGAAAAACTGGTTTAATTTTAGAGATGTGAAACGCAGGATGAATTCTCCTGTACGCAGGAGGGAGGTTAAGGCGAACTGTTACCGGGTTAATAATTTTGGCAACAGCGAATGGGCCAATAAATTTGGGAGCAAGTTTGTTCGAGACGGAACGCATCGGAATGTTCTGAGTAGAAAGCCACACTTTTTGACCGACGACGTATACGGGAGGCTTAGACCGGTGGCGATCGGCTTTAGCCTTGGTGCGCGCCCCCACCTGGAGTAGAGCTTCCCGAGCTCTAGTCCAGGTGCGGTGACACCTCTGGACATAGGCGTGAGCGGAGGGAACCGCAATCTCGGATTCCATACTGGGAAAATTAGGTGGCTGGTAACCTAGACTACATTCAAACGGAGATAGGCCCGTAGATGACACTGGCAACGAATTGTGTGCGTACTCCACCATAGAGAGATGTTGGCTCCAGGACGAAGGATTCTTGGAGGCCAAACATCGTAACACTCTTTCAACATCTTGGTTGGCTCGCTCGGTCTGACCATTGCTCTGGGGATGAAACCCGGAGGACAGACTCACAGTCGCTCCTAACAATTTACAAAATTCTCTCCAAAATTTGGACACAAATTGGGGACCCCTGTCGGAGACCACGTCTGTCGGAAGGCCATGTAACCGGAAGACGTGGTCCACGACAGTAACCGCTGTCTCCTTGGCAGATGGTAATTTGGGCAAGGGGATGAAGTGAGTCGCCTTCGAGAATCGGTCCACTACGGTTAAAATCACCGTATTCCCCTGGGAGGGTGGGAGGGCGGTAATAAAATCTAGCGCAATGTGGGACCAGGGTCTCGAAGGGACTGGCAGCGGTAAAAGTAACCCGTCAGGAGGGCGATTGGAAGTCTTACCAGTGGCACACACCGAGCAAGCCAAAACAAAATCGTGAATGTCACGAGCCATACCTGGCCACCAGAATCGTTGTTTGACTAAAAACTTAGTGCGACTCACCCCTGGATGACAAGCTACCTTGGAACAATGACCCCACTGGATTACGTTGGACCGTAACTTCTCCGGCACAAACAAGCGGTTCGGTGGGCAACGAGACGGGGGCGTTACCCCTTCTAAGGCTGTCAAAACCTTCGATTCGACCTCCCATGTGAGCGCGGAGATGAATAGAGTCTCCGGTAAAATGTGCTCGGGAGTAGCAGTGCGATCGGAACGCTCAAAAAGTCGAGACAAGGCATCGGGTTTGATGTTTTTGGAACCCGGACGGTATGAAAGAGTAAAATCGAAACGTCCGAAAAATAAAGCCCACCGAGCCTGCCTGGAGTTAAGTCTTTTGGCAGTTTTAATGTATTCAAGGTTCTTGTGATCGGTCCAAACGATAAAAGGTACACCCGAACCTTCTAACCAGTGACGCCATTCCTCCAAAGCCAGTTTGACTGCCAATAACTCTCTGTTACCAATGTCATAATTACTTTCCGCCGGAGATAACCGATGAGACAAAAACGCGCAGGGATGAACCTTTCCGTCTGAGGGTGTGCGCTGGGAAAGCACTGCTCCTACCCCCACCTCTGATGCATCGACCTCCACTATGAACTGACGTGTGCGATCAGGGGACACGAGAATGGGAGCTGAAACGAAGCAGCTCTTGATTTTGGTAAACGCAGCCTCGGCTGTGTCTGACCACCTGAACGCAGTACTAGGGGAGGTCAAGGCAGTCAGAGGAGCGGCTAGTTGGCTGAAATTGCGAATGAAACGCCTATAAAAATTGGCGAACCCCAGAAATCTCTGCAGGGTCTTGCGAGAATCTGGGGATGGCCAATCCACCACAGCCTTAACCTTATCAGGATCCATGCAGACACCCTCAGTCGAAATGATGTGCCCTAAAAAAGAAACAGACTGTGCATGAAAAACGCATTTCTCCGCCTTGACAAAAAGCCCATTCTCTAGCAACCGCAGAAGCACTCGTCGTACGTGTTGCACATGTTCCTGGAGAGACGACGAAAAAATCAATATGTCATCCAGGTAGACATATATGAACTGGTCTATCATGTCTCGCAACACGTCATTAACGAGTGCTTGGAAGACCGCTGGCGAGTTCGTCAATCCGAAAGGCATGACGCAGTACTCAAAATGGCCACGAGGGGTGTTAAACGCAGTCTTCCATTCATCCCCCTCCCTGATGCGGACCAAATGATAAGCATTACGTAAGTCCAATTTAGTGAAGACGGACGCTCCTTGCAACCTCTCGAAAGCTGAAGACATTAACGGCAAAGGATACGTATTCTTTACCGTAATGTTGTTCAACCCTCGGTAATCAATACAAGGTCGCAAGGATCCATCCTTCTTCCCCACAAAAAAGAACCCCGCCCCCGCTGGAGAAGAGGAAGGACGAATGAACCCCGTTGCTAGAGAATCAGAAATATATTTCTCCATGGCCTTCATCTCAGGAACAGATAAAGAGTATAACTTGCCTTTAGGCGGAAAAGTACCGGGAAGTAGCTCTATAGCACAGTCATAGGGACGGTGAGGAGGTAGAGAATCAGCCCGCGACTTACTGAACACTTCCTTCAGGTCATGGTACTCTGCGGGCACGTTAGATAAATCCACTGCTTCCCCCTGAAACACAGACTCAGAAACAGTTAGACACGCAGACAAAAGACAAGACTTGTGACACCCCTCACTCCAGCTGATAACAGTCCCAAGACGCCAGTCGATCTTCGGGTTGTGCTGGTGAAGCCAGGTGTGTCCAAGCACAATGGGTGAGAGAGGGGAGTCTGTGACGTAGAATGAGATGTTCTCGTGGTGATTGCCCGATGTGATGAGGGAGACAGGTTCCGTGATGTGGGTGATAGTAGGAAGCTTGTGTCCATTAAGTGCGAACGGTGCAATCGGGTGAGTAAGCTGAGTGAGTGGTATCTGAAGCTTACGTGCAGTGGCGTGATCGATGAAACTCCCCTCAGCTCCCGAATCCAAAAGTGCGTGACAGTCGTGAGAATGAGTGCACCACCGTAGTTTCACCGGGAGGAGCGTAGATGTAGATGAGGTCTTCATGGAGGAGATCCCGCCCGATAGTAGCCTCAGATTTACTATCGGGCTTGGTCTTTTACCGGGCACTGATGGATCTGATGCCCGGCTCTACCGCAGTATAAGCACAATCCAAGGGACCTCCGCCGGAGCTTCTCCTCCCGGGAAAGCCGAGCTCGACCCACCTGCATGGGCTCGAGATCGTTGGGGGGACTGACCGCACCGCTCTGGCTGGCCTGGAGATGATCCAGTCTTACGGGTAACGGCGTGGTAGCTCTCCGGCGTGCTGCTTGGCTGAGTCGGGCGTCGATCCTGATGGCCAGGTCGATGAGAGCATTCAGAGACGTGGGTAAGTCCACCACATGGATCTCTTGCTGGATGCGGTCAGCCAGCCCATGCAGGAAATGGTCCCACTGCGCTTCTTCGTTCCACCTACACTCCGCCGCCAGGGTGCGAAACTCAATCGCGTAGTCCGACACGGTTTTATCCTCCTGCCGGAGTTCTGAGAGGCGTCTTGCGGCTTCCTTCCCGGCGACGGAGCGATCAAACACCCTCTTCATCTCGTCAGCGAGGGCGGAGAACGAAGAACAGCAGATGTCACGGTTCTCCCACACCGCCGTCCCCCAGAGGGCAGCCTTCCCAGTCAGGAGAGAGAGAACGAATGCCACCTTGGTTTGCTCGCTGGAAAAAGTTCTGGGTTGCAAAGCAAAATGGAGAGAACAGTGAGACAAAAATGTGCGGCAAAAACTCGGCTCACCCGCGTATTTATCCGGAATAGGAAGTCTGGGCTCTGACTGAGAGGCGCCCTCCGGTGAAGAAGATGTAGCTGGGGGTGTGGGAGGCGCAGTGGGCGGTGGTTGTTGTTGTTGGGTCAGCTCGGACACCTTCGTCACCATTACTTGGACTGCTCGACCCATCTCCTCTATAACCTTATCCTGGCGATCCATCCTCTGAACCGCCCGCTGGAGAAATTCCTCGAGAGGAGATGGGGAGTGATTTCCCGCTGCTTCCATTACTGGTCAGATCCTTCTGTAACGATAGAGACACGCTGGAAGCAGATGCAGGAAAATAACACAGGTTTATTTATATGGAGAAGACACACACAGGGAATTAAGTCAACACAATGTCCAGATGATGGTAATGGTGCTCGAAGGACTACGGTGGTAAGGCGGGTGATGGTGGTTGTGAAGGTCGTTGGTGGTGTTGGTCTGAAGTGGAGTGAAACCCAGGAACAGAGACCGGAACATCCAACACGAAGACGACACGATACAATCCACATACGCTTTACAAAACAATCCAGAGACACGGAGGCCAAACAAAGAGTGAGGATCTGACGAGGAACAGAGAGCAGAGTGAGTTTATATGGAGAGTCTGTAATGATGAGCAGCTGGAGTGAGACAATCAACACAGGTGAAGGGAATCGGGATAACGAGCACATGACATCACAGGTGAGTAAACACCATACACGAGACACAGAGAGAGCAGTGTATTTACCCACCGTGACAAGTTTACTTTAATTTTTTTTATATAACAACTAGGGGTGGGCGATATGGGGAAAATATCATATCACCATTGTTTGAGGAGAAATCGCTATTTCACGATTTTATCACGTTTTCTGTCTTTTTATTTTTGTTAAAGTTCAGTAGTTCAGTGATCACGTGTGTGTTATACAAATATGAGCTATAATAATTCCTTACATTTATATAGCGCTTTTCTCAGTACTCAAAGCGCTTTACATATGAACGGGGGAATCTCCTCAACCACCACCAATGTGCAGCATCCACCTGGATGATGCGACGGCAGCCATATTGCGCCAGAACGCCCACCACACACCAGCTTATACATGCTGATAAATCGATGTCAAGAGTGTCACGTTGCTGTGGGAGCGCACACTCATACAGTTAATTTACTGAAGTGTAAATGAAAATCTGCTGTTTTCCTCAGTTTTATGAATTTGTGAAAGTAAAAAATATACTTTTAAAGTTGTGCGGACGTGTGCGCGCCAAAGGCGGACGCTGAAAGAAAGTACAGTATACTGTACTTATTTTGTTTGCTGTGTTCCGGGCTTTGACGAACCCTGTTTGCGCGTACAACATTATATAAAAGGAAAATGTTTACGTGCATTTCGATTCCGTGATTCTGTCCGCGTTATCCGCATCGCCAAAATCGTAAGGCTCTACTAATAAATTAATAACTTGCCTCTTCTTCCACTCCTTCAAGTCTAACTGACACTGTGATTGTAAACCAAGAGCGCGTGCCGCATCCCGAAGTGCTTGCGCAACATTACCGAACTGTCGTTATCGTTTTATTGGGGAAATTTATATTGGTAAAATTATGGTTATCGAATTTTCGCCCAGCACTACTTCCAAGAACAGAAAGCTGTGGAGCATTTTCGTCACCATAATGTTTGATACATGTTTGCAATGGTGGATCGGTAACTTTTCTTCATATATCCAAATTTTTTAATGCATTGTAAATGTCGCAAATCAGTGCTGCCCTGATGGCCTGGTAGAGTAATAATTTGAATAAGAAATCATTTGTACACTGTAAAAAAATTCCGTAGAAATTGCAGCTGGGTTGCCGGTAATATACCGTAGATTTAAATTTATGTTTTTAACTGGCAACATTTTGTTCAAAGTTAAATGAACATTAAACTTTTACAAGTCTTTGTCTTTATAGAGTAAAACAAAAAAAACAGCATCAAGCAAAACATTCTGGGAAACAAAATCTGAAGCAAAAAACAGAAAAAGGTTGATGATGACTTCTGGTTCCCAGAATGCTTTGCATGAGGCTGTTATTGTATAGTTTTATTCTGTAAAGATAAATACTTGTTAATATTTAAAATTGATTGAACTTTGAACAAATTCTTGCCAGTAAATTACATAAATGTAAATCTACGGTAAATTACCGGCAACCCAGCTGCAATAACATTGTAATTTCTACGGATTTTTTTTACAGTGTACTGCGTATGTGTTGAACATGGCCATCCGCGCGTAGCTGTGGTGAGTATACCTTGAAAGCTTGTGTGTGAGCCGAACACGGAAAAAAGTATACCCGGCCCTTCATGTAGTGCGCGCCTCAGTTTGTTGTGTACTTGCACTTGTCACGTACATGCTGTAGGCACGATACAACAATATTTCCGAAAAAGTGAATGGTACAGACATTTTAATCGCTCTCGATCAAATATCATCATATCGCACACCCCAATTGCAACCTATCAGGAGGATACTACACTAGACTAGCTAAACCCTGAACACTTAATTTTTACTAAGTACACATTTCCGACCTAATCCAAAATAGCAGGGGAATGTTTATAAGAGCCTTCAACCTAAAACAAATAGCATCAAGAGCACGGCCCAGATCTGATTATCTGCTCCCAGACAGGCCACCAGATTCACTATAAATACTTTTTCAATTTGGACGATTAGAAGGGGAATCACTCAGAAGCAGCCGAGAGCTTTTTGGCCACGGCAGGTAATCCCTTTTTCTGCTACAGGCTAAATACCAGGAGGAGAGATCTATATCTCTGGCCCAGTGTCTGGAGAGGAGTCTTATCGGCATAACTCCCAGAATCACCAAAGAACAACTTGTTGTGTTTAGTGCACAAGAGAAGCCCGGGAGAGAGTATGGTATCAAAGTTGACATGTCAAGTTGATATTGGCACTTGAAACGGAGTTGATGGCTGGACGGAGAGACACTTAGATCTTTTGTTTGCATCAAATAAAGCTCTCCTAACTGGCTATGCTCCTGGTAACTTTAAAGATTACAGGATTAAACTGGAAATCAATGAGCATCAATCTCGATACGTTTACAGATAAAAGAAGGCCCATATACCACACGTGAGCTAAACTGATAAGAAGCATTGAGTAATTTCTCATTATGTTAGCGAAATTACCTGTAAGTCCCCAGATCATTGTATTACTATGAGAGTATGTTTACACGACGACAATGTACTAAAAGCGTAAATGTTTTTTCTTTTGTGTACAGATGACAACGTTGTCAAACCGTTTTCTCTTAGCACATTTCCACGAAAAAAAAAAACTAATGCTGTATTATGCATGGCAAGCCACTAATTGGCGATATCACATGGTGTATCAGGGCTCGAAATTAACTTTTTAGTAGGTAGCAAAAATTTAGGAGAATCCATAAAAAATTCTAGGAGCACCACAACTTCATCATTCTAAGGATTAGGTTTGGGCAAAAAAATTGATTTTTCGATTAACTGTTTTTTAAAATGTGGTAGATTCAAAATCGATTCTCAAAGAGCAGAATCAATTTTTTTTATCATATTTAATTCCGCAAACATTGAACGTAAGATTAATGTTAATCTAATTACTAGTCTTCTTCACTAGATGTCACCCTCTTTTTTGCCTTACGCTATGTTAACAGGTTGCTTAGTGTTGTGGCTTTTAATTTCTTAAACTGCTGTTTACTGTTCTTTTTATTAATATAGTATTTGTATTAAATCTATATTCATTGAGTTGAATAAAGAATCGAGTATAAAAACCGACCTGAGAACCAGAATCGAAAATTGAATCGAGAATTGAAATCTGGAACATCTGAATCGATACACAGCCCTACTAAGAATTGAACAATTAAACTTGATCTTAAATTATTTGACACACACTTTTTTAACGTTTATGCTTAAAACATGTAGTTTTATTTGGCCCTAAACCATTTAATGTTATGTAAAAAATATTTTAAATTCAGTTATTCAGTTATATACAAATTTATTTTCACAAATCCCATTGGATGAAATTTTGTGGATTGTGGATTTCAACTTTATTTTCTTTAATGGTTAATTACAGTTCACTTATCAAACAGCATGTTTGTTAAACTGAATTTATAAAATGTAATCATTTATCTTTTCTAAAATAATCAATAAAAAACAAACACATTTTTTTTTATAAAAAATGAAAGTACTTTTAAATATGTGATTATATTATTTAAGAAATAAAAATAATTTAAAATCATTCTTTTTATTATTTTAAAAGTAGATTTTAGTACACAATAATAATATATTTCTGTCAACTTTATTACGTTCAACATTCTTTGATTTTTTATGGGTTGCCAGTGTGTATTTGAAGATTGCATTTCTCAATGGCTATGTTTTAATGCATAAAATGTTGTCAATCCGACTGAATTTAATGCGATTGAAGGTTACGACGATACAGTTTACATGCACCCTAAACCCTATTTTATTACTTTAAAGGCGCTCTAAGCGAATTGAAGCATTTTAGACCATAAAACATTTTTTGTTACATACCGGAAACATCTCCTCATTATCTGCTTGCTGCCTGTCCGCTGATCAAACTGTAAAAAACGCGATCTCTGTAGACAGCCCAGGCTTCACAAACGGCAATATCAACAAGTGGCCAAACCTAGCATCACAAAACAAAACAAAGTATTCCAGCCAATAAACGACAAAAAGGATTTGGGGGTTGGGGGTTGGGCGCGTTCATGAAAGCACGGAAGGGAGGGGGAGGGGGAGGAGTTAGCTACGCTCCGTCTGTTTGAAAACAGTTTCAAACGTCAACAAAAACTAACATCTCGCAGATTCGCTTAGAGAGCCTTTAAGTAGCCTAATGTTTTAAAAGTGCACATAAACGCTGCAGAATTTAGTACATTGCGTTACTGCGTGATGCTATTGCCTTGCTATTGCGTGTTTCTGCGACGAGAATTTTGTGATATAAGTGGTAAATATAACATGTGAATTTGAAGCACAAATGTTCTGGTCATGTGCACAAGTTATTTTGCATCCGATTTGGAAATTACTACGATTCGCGCGTTTACATGCGTACATTTCTCATGCTGAACGGATCACAGATCGGAGTACACCAACCCCTTCAATATCAAAATGTGTATCCGATCGTCCTTAATCGTATTTATTAAGGTGTTTACATGAAGAATTTTCAATATGATTGAGCCATCAATACGATTACAAATGGATTATTTGGTTGCATGTAAACGTACCTATTGAAACAATAAAATCTGCGTGAACTCCGACAGCATCTCTAAATATGAACAAAAAACATCACGAAACTGAGTCTTCTGTGTAAAGTTTCATTGGTCTAGGAAGTCTCTAAAGAAATTAAAACGAGTTGCACCACAACAATCATTTGCACACCCACAAATGCTCCAGTCACCCCAGTTAAATTACAGGAGTATGTGCAAAATGCTTGCAATTTTGAGCCCTGTGTATGAATGCTATTTACCAAATATATTTAATATTAACAAGATGCGTCACTTTAAAACCTGTTATCTGAGTATTTTCTTTTCCTAAATGTTTCTTCTAGACACATACAATTGTTAATATCCAAAGTTTAGGTCTATAGTTACAATTTATATTAATGTGAAACATTTAATTCTGGAGTTCATATTGAGATCTCTGACTTTAGCAATCTGCAGCAGAGATGGTTACATGAGGTTTATTCTGATACATTAGATGTGACACAAGGTTATTGGGGTGTTTTCTCTCATGCAAAATCAAGATTTGCTTTCCAAGTAATCTCATCGCTGTCTATGAGAAATAAGTGAGATAATAAAGCGACCCCATGTGGGGTTTTGTTGTTCCTTTGGGTTAACTGCCTCTTTTAAAACTTGATCTTGAGCTTGCACCATAAAGGATATGTTTTCATAAATTGCTGCAGGAAGAAATTGAAGATTACAGGAATAACAACATAAATTGATGGTCTGGTACAAACTCTCGGTGTGATCTGCATGTCAAATAGAATCTGCATAAAAAGCAACCGGGCTCATAAAACCAATGTTCCACAGCATCTCTTCAGCTGTCATCTCTGGATAGATGGCTGTAAACTCATCACTCCCCTTTAACAAGTTGTTATTAATTAATGATGTTTTTAGGTTGAATCACACTCAGTGGGGAATTCGCTGAGAATTTGCATGTGCTGTATGTGTTAGCACCCACTTAACTAAAGATATTATTCACATTAGGTCACATTACAAACACAAAGCTGCAACCACTTTTTTACACAGTCAAAAAACAGAATATTTGTGGAATAGCAGATGTGTTTGGGAAGTTGCTGCACATAGGATTCAAACAATCTAAGCATGTGGTATTGCAGTCTGCCACAGAGGACATACACACACGTTTTGGTGCTAAAACAGACTACAAAGTGTAAATAAGCACAGTAAAGCAAAGCAAATGTTGTGATTTTCACTTTTTAAATGTCTTTATTTCTGCAAAAAGTTTGAAAAAACAAAATACAGTTTTAAAGGGACACTTCAACCATTTGCATAAAGCTTTGTATAGTTAGAACCCCAGTCATGTTTTTGAATGGTCGTGCATCATTTCCTCAGTTGCCGCTGAGACAGGAGAAATACAGATTTCAGTGTTGCACTTCCTTCTTTCAATGATGTAAAAATCATCATTTTGCATCATTGAAAGAAGGAAGTCCAACATCTTTGTTGAGGGGGTGAGACTACAAACACCCCTTTTCTCGGTCAAATAGGCACCAAATTCTAAATGTATGTTACATTTCCACTACAAATACGACACACTTTCAATAAAGATGAATGTTTCTACTGGTGAAATGCTTCTTTAAAGGTGCAATGTTAAGCTGAGGCATCAAGTGCGAGAGATTTCAATGTTGTGTCAATGTAAAGACGTGTTGAGTGTGCGTCTGGATGTCTCGCGGGGCGAACGAGGCGTTTAGTGTGGCACGGTAGATGGAATTCCCCCTCTAGACGCACAAATGGCGCGAATTGAGCCTTGCCGCAGCAAAACGCGCGAGTTGAACAATTTGAACGCGCTGCATTAACCAATCAGGAGCTTGCTCTAGTAGTGACGTGATTATCGCAAAAGCCACTCCCATGATGTGAATTTACGCGTGAATAATTGTGAATCTAATATACATAACTATATTATCAGTGGTGTGTAAAGACCTTACAAAATGAATTGTATTGTTTTCAATATCTTATAATGAGCCATTTTTATCTACATACACCATTGGTATTCCCTTATGTGGAAGTTGCCGTCATGTTTTTACAGATGGGGGGCATTGGACTCAGCTGTTTGTTGAAATTGTCAATCTTACCGCTAGATGCGGACCTTTAATGTTAGGTTTTGAAGAACATGAGGACAGTGAAGAAAGTTATCAAAAAATCTAAATGTTTAGACCAAAAGCAAGAAAATACCTCTTTAAACTAATCTTGGAGCCATTTCAGCATGTGTAGGGCTTGATTTATCTAGATGGCAGGTGGTTACTGAGTAATCTACCATGCACTCTTTACAAAGCGCTTTCCTATGCAGCATTCTGAAAAGTTGAAGTATTTTTAACTTGCTGCATCGCCGCCAAACACCGCGTATGTGTCACATGTACTACATAAACATTTATATTTATCAGAAAAATAGGCTACACTGAAAAAAAAATGATTAATTCAATTTACTCAATTTTTTAAGGTAAGTGGTTGCAATCAATTTATTTAAGCTACATTTAAACAAAAGTTTTTTATTTTATTTTACTTCACTAATTTTTTTGGTTAAATGTAGCTTAAATAAATTGATTGCTACCACTTACTTTAAAAAAATTGAGTAAATAGATTTTTTTTTCAGTGTATATGATAATGATACATTTCATGGTTGTGTGCTGTGCAGCCGGTATACAGGTCAACACAGTTATGAGAAGCACAGAGCTTTTCTGGTGTTTTGCTAATCACCCCTATGCCTTCCAATCACAATGGAGAGACCTTGTTGACTTTTAATCAGTGTGGCTTGTCACCCAGTCGTCACTCCAGGCGTCCTATAGGCTGACATTGAAAAAAGATTATTAAGTGGTTATTTGTTGTGCTCACATCATAGCGCCAGTTAATGGAACCAGCAGTCAGCTAATGTACATACTCCCACATCTGTCAAACAAGCATCAAAACAGGGGCCTAAACAAGTAACTATTATGAGCTGCTATTGTTTATCGCAACTGACTCCTTGAGTTTTTCTAGGATCAATGCTTCAACTTGTTACAGAAAAGAAATCGGAAGAGGGATGAGAAGGGCTGTGTAACCAATTAAAACCAATCATGGTATCACTCTGATAAAGACGGTTGAATTAATTCAATGTTGTTGCGCTAATGTGGAACGCATGTTTTCAAAGCCCTTTAATTCTAAGGCTTGCGTCGCTAAAAGTCTTTGTTAACCATAATTTCCACCGGTGATTATTTTTCATGAGATAATACAGAATGGGTCAGTAGATTTGGTTTAAATCTTCATTATATTTGCACTCCACCATGTGCAATAAAAAATAAGATCTGCTACGGTGAACCCAAGTGCATACTTCATATAAAAACAAATCTCTTTTTAAGATGTCATGCCCAGAATTCATTATAGATCAATGGATCTCAGCCTTTTAAACTCAAGGCCCCTCATTGTCCACAGGAAGATTTAAAGCATCCTACTCATCATATCTTCCCAATTAAATATTGTTGGGTTTGGCATAACTACAAAGATGTATATTCTTTATAAAAAATAGCTATTACTTTAATTGGTTACACCTAAAAAAGTTTTTTAACTTACATTTTTATCTTAAGTAAAAACTAAAGTGAAATTTTAAGTTGGAAAAAATATATATTATCTTGTAGGTGTTACCAATTAAAGGAGATATTTCACAATACTTTTTAAAAATGTAAAATAAATGTATGTGAAGTTTTATCTCATAATACCATCATCCTTGCAGAAAATGGTTTACTAAAACTAAGTTAGTGGGTTGATTTTTCTCAACATTTTGTAGGTTGATAGAAGCACTAGGGACCCAATTATACTGTAGCACTTAAATCTGGGAAAAGTCAGATTTTCATGATTTGTCCCTTTAAAATCATTTTAAGTTCAAACTTTTAACTTTTTTAACTTTTCATAACACAGAAAGTGTAGAAAAATAAAGTATTTAATAAACATTATATACATATTATTTAATTTTACACACATTCTCTCACACCTTCAAATAACAATAACATGCACTCACTCTCTCCCCTATCTCTCGCATGCACGTGCACACTCTCTTTCAAAACAGTCACACACTTTTTTCATTCCCACGCACAAACACACACACACGAAATGCAAACGTACACAACCATTGTCCATTCATTGAGCTGTGCTGCTACCACCATAGTTGATGTGTTGTCGGCCGTAATTGCAAGGTTTATTCGTAGAGATTGGCTGTTTTGAAATGCCACTATCAGACATGGCTTTGTGGTGTATTTGTAAGTGAGTTGCCCCGTGAGGTAGCAAGGCAGGTTTGTGAAATACCTGACACTGCATCTTTTTTAAAGCCAAAATAATCCCACACAATTGACGTAACATTACTGTTCCTCTTTGGTTTGGCACTAAAGTTTCTAAATCCGGTTCCGTTGAGCCTGAACCATTTTACATCAGGTTAAGCTATAGCTTAGATTACTGTGTGTTCACACCGCCACTGGCGAGAGCGTAAAGAAAGCGTAAAAAAGCTCTGGCAGCCCTGCCAACATCGCTATACACTCACCTAAAGGATTATTAGGAACGCCTGTTCAATTTCTCAATAATGCAATTATCTAATCAACCAATCACATGACAGTTGCTTCAATGCATTTAGGGGTGTGGTCCTGGTCAGGACAATCTCCTGAACTCCAAACTGTATTTCAGAATGGGAAAGAAAGGGGATTTAAGCAATTTTAAGCCTGGCATGGTTGTTGGTGCCAGACGGGCCGGTCTGAGTATTTCACAATCTGCTCAGTTACTGGGATTTTCACGCACAACCATTTCTAGGGTTTACAAAGAATGGTGTTAAAAAATGGTGTATCACGTGTTCAGAGTGTAATAATCACGGCCCTTGCGATTAGAAAATGACGTTTTAGCAGACCGCGATTAAATCACAATGCAATTAATCGTTCAGCCCTACTGGGCACAAAAGCTCTGTTTTGAATCTGCACAGAGCCATATGCATTTCACTGTTGTGTCAGAAGTGAGGTAAGGAGCTCTTTAAAAGAGAAAAAAAATCAATGCTTGGCTTAGAAATCTTGCTTGTACTGTAAATCAATGACTAATTACTTTAGATACAGAATTTTGAATAAATAGCCAGACATCATAGTCTGTTATGAGTCTGGGCAAACTACTCAAAAGCAAAAATGCTCAGTGTGGTACCTATTGGATATAATCATCAGATCATCGACTTTAGACCAAGTTTTAAAACCCACTTTTACTACGCTCAAAGGGATAGTTCATCCAAAAATGAAAATTAATATTTGATAAGTGATGGTAAGCACACAGTTAACGATACCCATTGACTTCCATAGTATTTCTTTTTCCTACAATGATACTATCAACTGTGAGGTTATTTATTCAAATATCTTCTCTCGTATTCAGCAGAAAAAAGAAACTGGCACAGGTTTAGAACAACATGAGGTTAAGTAAATTATATATTTTGTTTCTTTTTTTTTCCAAGCAAACTATCCTTTTACTGTAAGTCACTGTGTCGAGACTAAACACAAATATAGGTTGACAAAACTCTAATGATCTTTCATTACCAATGAGGACTTACTGATTGGTGTATTGTAGTCCAACTTAACAAGTTAACAAATGAGCTACACAGCTATTTAAATTCAAAACAAAAATGCCCGGGGCTCATTCAAGTACCAGAGGCAATTTCTTGTCTCCTGACAGCTTAATTTAACATCACTGCCTCTATTTTTGCATTCCTGTTCTTCTGGAGCCGTGTAACAGTAGTTACTATTTATTCAAAGAGATCTACATAAATCATATCAACTTAAATTTGAAAAATGAGACAAAAGCAGATTGGAAGTGGAAACAGAGCAGCTTCCTGACACTGGCAAACAAAGACCTGAATGTTTCCTCAAGAGATCCCACTCTTGGGCCCTTAGAGAGGCCTCGCCGCTCGACTGCCAAAGGAGTAGAAAAAGAGAAAGTTGGAAGACCCAACAACTCGCGGTTTTTAATTAAGACACATGTCTTTGAGGGCAGCGTTGCAGAAGGATCCGGGCGGCCTACTTCTGGCTGGGTACGGAGGGCCTTTAGGGGTTTCTCCTCAGCGGAACGCTGTATTGATTACGACCCCACACAGCAGCCTCCCCTGTTACTTTGGATTCTTGCTGTATGGGCTTTTGATGTTTCCCAGATTGCCTGGGCTGACTTTACTGATTTCTCCAGGAGCAATTTGGACAAAAGTGTTTAATTTGCTTTTAAATTCAAATGTGTCCCTTGTGCGGTATAATGAAAAAAAATTATGTTCCCGCATTAAGAACAACTTTAAGAATGTATAGGGCATCTCAATGCATTATAATGCGGGTTTAATGCTTTAAAAGAAACCGTATACGTTGTATTGTCTAATAAAGAGACATATCAACAGTTGCAATGCATCATAACACGATATATTAAATGTAATACAACATTTCTTTCTGGATCTCAAATCTGATTGTCTGAAAGGCTTTTCCAGCCATGCAGTATTCCCCCAGTATTATCATCTTATATTGAAATATTTTGTTTTACTAATAATTTTACAAGTATACAAGTAAGAAAACCATGGTTGTACTACCGAAAACCATGTTTTTTTGCAACCATGTTTTTGGCTAAATGCAATTAAACTGGTTTTTGTAATGAGACAATGTTAAATTTGTTTTAAATAATAGTAAATTTAGTAAGGGATGAGTGTGGTCCATTTACCAATACTACGTGTTTGTTTACAGATGCCATTACTCTGTCGCATCGTGTTTTTTGATAGAAGCACAAAGGAATGCCTCGTGTCTGGGGAGGCGTGCGATTGTGCGTGTAGACATGAATAAAGAAGGTTTAAGATGTCTGGTTTGCTGATGCGATTTCAAGTCGTTTATAAGAATAGCACAAAGTACATCAAATATACATGTAGATGCCTCGTGTGTTTGGGGAAGTGTCTATGCCAGTAAATAAGGCTTTAGATTAGGGCTCAAGAATGTGACCAATTTGGTCACACATGCAACCTAATTTTTCAATGGTGCGACTTAAAAAAATCTGAGGTTGCACCAGTGTGACCAGCCGTTCAGGTGAAAAAAGTCTCCGCATCTCGAAAGTCTTCTTCTGGTTCAACAACAGATGTACATTAGACACACACATACACGGTGGTCTAAACCAATCAGATGAAGGGCGAACACCTCCCTCCCTCATTATGGGCGTTTCACATGGTGCGCGGCAACCGGGAGTGTTTAGTTCTTTTTCAATAGGAGACGTTCAGAAAGCGGCAAAACGGGGGCGGATACAGAGGTGAAGCAGAGTTGGTCCACACGCCTTGCCTGTGTACCCCAAAAAAACTGATCCTTTTAAGGACACGGCTCTTCATGGCAGGCACCGTTGAAGATAAACATACTTGCACTAAATGCTGCTCAAAACGCTTCCACTATACACGAGAAAGCTGTAGCCGCGCGTCGATTATTTATTTAAGCTACATTTAAACAAAAAAGATTAATAAAGTAAAATAAAATATAAAACTTTTGTTTAAATGTAGCTTAAATAAATTGATTGCAACCACTTACCTTAAAAAATTGATTAAATTCAATGAATCATTTTTTTTCAGTGAAGAGAGAGCCAAAATGCATGAAAGAGGCCGAGTCTGTGTGCGCGAAAGAGACAAAATGCAAGAGAGAGTCCGAGTCTGTGTGCGCAAGAGAGAGAGAGAGAAAGAGACACAATTCGCGAAAGAGAGAGAGAGAGAGAGACAAAATGCACGAAAGTCAGAGTCTGTGCGCATGAGAGAGAGAGTCAAAATGTGTGCACACAAAACAGAGCGAGTTTGCGCAAGAGAAGGAAGCCTAAAAACATGAATAATATATAACTTATTTTGTGTTTCCAGCCATGGCAAATCCTGCACACAACATTAAAACTTCAATGAAAGATGGGAACAAAGCAATGTAATAAAAGTATTTTTTGGAAATAGATTTTAAAACAAACATAAAAGCAATAGGCTATAAGTGAAAAAAGAATCACATTATGAAAATTATAGAATACAAGTTAATTTATATTCTGTACATTTAACCACTATGGGCGTTTGTAAAACCGCAGTGTTAAATGCAATGCAGTCAAAAATTTGGGTGCACCTAACTTTTGTGCTGGTGCACCTAAGAAAAAAGTAAGGCGGACCAGTGCAACCTGTGCAAAAAGTTAGTGTATAGCCCTGCTTTAGATGTCTGGGCCGTATTTGAAAATAATGCACAACGTGGGTATTTTGCGGAAAGCAAAACGTTTCTTTTTTATTGGGAATGGACACAATAAAAGTAGACACTTTAAAGTTTGGAATGATGTGTAAATCATATCTGTATCAAATCTTACCAAAAACACAAGTATAAAACATTTTACCATACATGTTTGTAGTGCATCTGACCAAGGCATTTACATGTATTTTCCTAAAGGACTTCTGTCCTGAAGAATTTATCTCTGAATAGCCCTGATTTATAGAATAACATTGGAGAAAAATCTTCATTTATAAAATTAAATTAAATAAAATTTATTTACTTCAGTGTAATTTAATTCATGTATTTTTTAATGACAATATGTCTCTTAACTACTGTAGTACTCTTAGACAGGGAATTTCCCACACATCCATCTTTTATCCACCCACCAGCAGACACTATTGTACATTTGTGCTGTGCTGCTGTATGACAATTAAAATGCTTGAAAAATTCACCTTCAGCCAGTAATTACATACCTGTGGCAGAAAAGAGCACACTCAACTCCCTTAAATTTCACACTGTTGCACATTTCAGTCACAGATGGCAAGATCAAATCTAGAAAAGGGGCTGAAAAAACACATGGGTGATTTTTATTTCTGTGGTTACTGTTGCCCTACATTTGCATACATATACAGAATAGGTTTAGTAGGGTGATCAGAAAAGATACAAAGGGGAAACAGAAAACAACTAAGATAACAAAACATCAAGTGCATGGGTGGAAATTCAAGTAATGAGGGAAGTTTTATATAATATATAATAAAATGTATATTTTTTTTTGTAAAAATCCTTTTTAAGTGCTAACTGAAAGTGCTGACTAAATGCTCGCTGTCTGAAGAAAAACTTTGAGATCATAGTGACAACCATGTTTTAATAGGCTACAATAACTGTCAATACGCAAGTATTTGATGAAATGCAAAGCATTGCAATGAGTGCGAAAATGTGTCTGGGAGTCATTTGTTTTGAATTTGAGGTGACAGCGACCGTAGCTTTTGAAAATCAAATTACAAGTCATATTAAATTTTATGCTTTTGGCAGATGTTTTTATCCAAAAGCAATCTAAAGCTATAATTTAATATATAATGTCATAGCATTCATCTATATAGATGCATTATCTATCAGTGAAAAACAGTCAAAAGCCAACTGCCAAGAATAGTCAAAATAAAACCTCTTTCTATTTTTGACAAGTTTTCTTTTCACTTCAAAATTCTGGAGGGGAAAGTGTAAACTTTGTATAATGTCAACATTCATAAAAAAATGAATGTCTTCGGGTTGCCTTAATTGTTGCTCCATCTGTCAAACTTTTATTGTGTAGTGCCACTCAGCTGGTAAACATTCCCACTGTCAATATTCACATTATTCTAAACATTATGCACTTTGCAATCACTTTCATCAAAGTCCATTTAAGAACCAACACATTTAATATATTATAGTTTGGATTTTTCCTGGGAATCAAACCCATAACCCAACTGAGCTACCATACAATTCTTTGCACAATGTGGCCCCATAACCTCGCTGTCAGGTTCTAGAAGGAGATGTAAACGCGTGTGAAAATATCCCATGTCACAGGGCTGCATTTCCTCAGCAGTAATCTCTTTGTGTACTATCACTCAGTTGACCTGGGAATTGTGCCACCCTGAGCTGGATTAGTGGAGAGCTAACAGGATCCTCCAGTTTGTCAGGGTGGAAATGGTAAGGGGGAGGATCGCGGATGGGGCATTACATTAATTACAACTTTTAAAAACTAGGACACCTCTATATTTCATGCAGCGCTGCCCGGGATTGAGCTGGGTGTTTGTTTTACATGCACTTCTCTCTTGCTGTTCTCCATCTTTATTCTGTTCCCACTGCTTTCTTGTTTATCACTCATTTTACATAAGAGGTCATGAGAGACAAGCCAATACGGAGTGGCGGATGCACTGAGATCACATTATCTTCTATGCGCACTTGAAGCTGAGATGGAAGATGAAAAATCCCTTCATCTCTTCATCACAGAAAAATATTCTGCTCTTGTTATGTCATTATTGGGCTTAAGACTTTATTGGGTTGTAAATTTAGCCTACAGTATCACCAGAATCCCTCTAAGGAAGGAATTTGCTAAACTAGGCGGCCATGATTGCAAATCCTACGGGATTGTTATTATAGTCTTGCAAAGCTAGGGTGGCCATTCATGCCAGTTCCGCCGGACACGTCCCGAACATGTTTTCGGTTCAAGTCGCGTTGCTCGACCGCATACGTCATCAAGGTTTTCACATTTCAGTTAAAATACATTAAAAAATTAAGATTTATTTATTTTAAGACATACAATCATTGTAGTTCCATTCTTATCTTGAAATGTAACGGTTGCTTTTCTTAAATTGAACCTGAAATATTAAACCTTGATGACATATGCGGTCGACCAACGCGACTTCCGGAGAACGCACCCGAAAACATGTTCGGGATGTGTCCGGCGGAACTGGCACGAATGTCCAGCCTACGCAAAGCTAAAGTCCTATCTGCTTGAATGGGGAAACACAGATATCTTTAAATTTACGTGCCGAAATTAAACAATATATTTTTTAACCAACAATTAACCGTAACATAACATTAGTTTCTTATGGTTAAATTGCGCTAAAATGCCCTCTTTAAAGTGCACCTATTTCATTGCTAAAAACAATGTTTGTATGTGTTCCCGGGGATCAAACCCATGCCCTTTACATTGCTAGCACAACAGGGCTCCAGACTAACTTTTTTCACTAGGAGCACAGTGGCCCCCAACTGAAAATTTTAGGGGCGCAACGAGAAAATTTAGGGGCACACACCGTAAATCAACATGCTAACCAAATATTCACCTTTCTACTAAGTAATACACTGTATTACCAATAAATACTTTGATGATAGATGCAGAAAGTACAATGTGCTGTTTTAAATTCAGTGTCACATCACAAAAAAAGGTCAAATTTAATGGTCGCACATGTTCGATGTAATATTCAGTGGCACACTCTCAAATTTTGGTGGCAAAATGCGACCATTTGGTAGCAGTCTGGAGCCCTGCACAATGCTCTAACAATTGAGTTACCGCAACGTATGAATACTTAGTGCCATTAACATTGCTACAAATACAAATCGTTGGTGTAAACACTTGTTGAAAGAACTGTATCCACGCTATGTGGTCCACACACTTGCAGTACCTTACACAAGCTTTTCATTTTCCTGTTTCATGTTTTTGAGGTCTGACTAAGATGCAATACTGTGCGTTATGTTCCAGGGCATGTTTGTCATTAAACACATAAAGGAACAGAATTAGATCCGCAGCATACAGCGCTTTCACCTCCAAGAACAAAGAAACAGCTTTCCACCTCTGTGAGGTTAATTCATTCAGACAGTGACCTCCTCTGGGTTCCAGAGTCGTTCAGTCCAACTCTCTGTTTGTATCTGCTCAGTTAGGGGATGATGTGTAATGGAAATGTAAGTCTAAGCATGAAAGTGCAGCTAGAGAGATAAGTCCATCTCCAAACAAAGATACTCCAACCCTATGTCTACATTTACCTTTATGCAAGTGGCAGACACTTTTATCCAAAGTGACTTACAGTGCATTACATGATATATATTTTATCAGAATGTTTGTTCCCTAGGATTGAACCTGCTAACTTTTGCACTGTTAATGCAATGCCATACAACTAAGCTACACAGATAAAGTGTTACATTGTTAGTCTAAGCTGTACAGTAATAAATAGATCATGAGAAAATAAGCTATGACTAAATTATGAATTATTAAGAGCAGCTGCATGGAGTTCTGATGATAAAACAGCTCTTCGTGATTGGTCGTCTCACTGATGACAACAATCACATGCGTTTCATTTTTAATCCAACCATCAGTTCCACTTAAACATTTTAAAATCATGTTTTAATAACAGGTAAAACTCATTAATATACATGAACATGTTATATTGTGACATAAAATAAAAACGAAAAGAAGTGAACCGAACCGAAAGACAAAACTCTGTTGGTACTTTAATAATCTAGGCTTATGTTGCCTTATGTTACAAGGCACACACGTCACTACGGCAAGCAGCAGGTGTCCGACTTGACGGCTCCGTCTTCAACTCTTACCTCGACTGCAACCGGCAAACCTCGCCGATCAGTCTGTCCAGTGCCACATGAACTCCAACACACCTAATGGCGACACACATTATAAAGGTAATGGGGTCACGCGCTGTACAAATGCAGCATTTATGTCTTTCATAATATTACATAAAGCAATAAAAAAACATTGAAAAGTGTATTTTCTTTGCCTATATTTGAAAACTCAATTTTGACTTTTACAAAAGAGATAAGCGTAAACTCACCTAGGCTGCGTCCAAAACTGCATACTGTACAGTAGGTACTGAATAAGATGAAGTATCTACTTACTTGCCGTTAAAACAGTAGGTACTGTATAGTATGAATACTGATAGTATGAATGAGATTCACACGTACTACATCCACCATGTTGCTACATCACGTGACATACATCGTCATCACGTCATGTCATTCCAGCGCGAAAACAGCCGCATGGCTCTTTTTCTTCGTTGGATAACTCCTCTGCCAGGGCATCATGGGATAGTGAAGTGTCCATCGTATGCACAATGCCAAATCTAACCGGAAGTAGTAGGTCATCCGGATACTTTTCGCATGCTGTTTTTCAAATACTATGTATTCGGACATACTACTCGCCTCGCCTAATGCTTTTCGCGTTCTATATAGTTTGAAGTAGGTGGTTTCGGACGCAGCACTAGAGATGCTGTGCACTGAGTTGCCAAGTCCTCGGCTTTTTTGCGGACTTTAAGTTTGGGGTGCTTTTAAAAACTGTTTCAACAAGTTGATGTTTTACGCAGGTTAAAGATGAACAGATTTTGTTTATTAGTTATTGCTATTTGGGCTGTGAATAGTCATTGAGATGCTTTTTTTTTATTATTCAGGTCCATACAATGTTGTCAATGAAAATACCTGTCAAACTTCTCATAAAGCCATCTGCCAATATACAATATTATCCACCACAAATAAATAAATAAAAACGACAACAAGAGAAGAATCACAAACTCGGTACCCAGTATCGAAGTAAGCAGGGACCCTTTAGGCCTTCCTACTACATTACATTCATATAAGCATTTTTTGACATACTAAATTCCAACTGAGAACTAAAACAAACATGATGGGATAAACCTTAATGACTCATGAATCTCTCCATCAAAGGGGAATATGGAGAATAATAAGACAAGGATTTTTTTTTTTTACAAAAGTTACATTGAGATGCTTTTGGGCTAGTTTTGAATGTCTATTGGGCTGGTTTTGATACACAAATCTGGCAACCTTGGCCGTGCGCAGACATTTGGTTCGGATTATACAGAATGTACTGTACATAAACGAACATGTACATGTTTTTAAAGTGAATATGCAAAAAAATGCAGGAATACGTCATAAGATCATCCATATGCATGTAAATGTGCATGTAAATGATTCATGGTGTTAAACTGGCAGCCTACACTATCTGTGCATTTGTTAATGGTGAGATCAACATAAGTGTTGGCATCTTTCCTTCACTGGTTTGTGAAGTCATGATGAAATAGAGCAAATTCAAAGATTTATCAAGCGTGTGCCTTGAAATTCCTACTGAAAAACTGATTTAATATGAATCTATAACTAATGCTAGTGAGAGTAATGTCAGTTGGGGTAATATATACGGTCTCTGATAAGAGGGTAGGCTTACCTGTTATGGTGGGCCCTATTTGTGTCTTCCCTGTTTAGAAGGGAAGACACACCGGGCTCATGTCTTGTTTTTCCTTTGTTGCTCCGCCCCCTTGTTTGTCTCAATAGACACTTGTAACCACACCCATCTTGTTAGTTGCCATAATAATTCATTGGTCCTCTGCCACTCTGTCTGTGTATTTATAGCCCTTGTGTCTCATTTGTCCATTATCTGTTGTGTTAGTTTGCTTTTTTGTATCTCGTTTTTTCTCCACCTTGAGTATTTTGTTGCTTAAAAAATATTCACTGTGTTTGAATCTGCTTTCTTTGCATTCCTGTTTACTCCATGTTAGTGATGGTAAAAATAAAGCCTTGAATTAAGCACAGAGACTTCCCCGAAATGTTTCAATAGGGATGTAACGATTCAATCGCGTGTCCCATTAAAAATGCCTGTCTGAAATCGATTCTGAATCGCAAGGCTCCGATTCTTTGTTTCATGCACAGCTTGTGCGTGTACTATAGCATTTGGTCAGTAGGAAGTCCTTATCAATCTAAAATCATTTTGAGTCGGAGTCGTTTATAACGTGCATTTAAAAAAGCAACACTCGTTAAATAAAAATCATTCAAAATATTCTTTATTATCATGAAAATACCTGAAACCATTTGAAGAACAGCGTATAAATATTTCTGTATAAAATATTCCATTTCCTGGAATAGCGTTTGTAATGCTACTTCTTCTGTGGCACAAAGGGAGTTTCTGCACGAGAGCGCCCCCTGGCGTTCGGATGTGCCGGGATTTCACCATAATTCATTCAAATTCATTCATTGAGAAAACGCGCATTTGCACGGTTAATCGTTACACCCCTATGTTTCAAACTAAGATTCAAAGCTTCGAGAGTATCCAAAATAGCGCCATATGTTGGTTAACAAAACATAATTAATTGTAATGTTATGTGTACAAATAAAGCTTAGATTACGTCTGAATGACGTTCACGCACACATAATAAGACACACACATACACACACACACACACAAGTGTACGTACATACAATATACAGTATTTTGTGGGACTAAAATGTGAATAAGGCAAAGAACTCAGAAAAATCTTGCGGTTCAAAGGTTACGACATGCAGAGCTTAGCATGTGTGCACTACGTTAATGGTGGTGAGCCCGGTGTTTGTGGCGGCCGCCTCTCCAGATCCAGCCCTCAACATGGCCACTTCTCCAGAACCAGCTCACAGCACGGATGCCTTTCTAGTTTTACAAGTCCTTATGTCTACTGCTGGGGAACACAAGAAGGCAGGTTTGAGGCTCTGGAGTCTGGTCTGCAGTCTGGCTGATCCTCCACTGGTTTCTTTGTGAGCAGCTGGCAGTAGCGTAATGAGCCAACACCGGGCCCCTAAGCAGGATTATCAAGGCGGGCCCTTTACTACAGCAAGTGATGACGCAATGTCCACAAGCAGGCTACAATGAATGGGACAGGACAGGATCATAGAGACATGAGATGACTGACAAAATCAGAAATAGCCTACGCGCACCACAACAAAAACATAACATCGGTGACAGCGCACCATAACATATGAAACAACACTGCTGGTGACAGCACACTATAACATTTTGTTACTCACTGCTATGACTACACACACACACACATACACCTAGGTCTAAATACATAAAAAAGATGCTCACTTACATTCAGGGGTTAAATTGGGATTTGTTATGTGGGGGGGGGGGGGCTCTGCGGGGAGGGGTACTTCGATGGGTAACATGTTTAATACTGATGACAGCAAAGCCACTGGTGTGTTTCAGTGACATTCTGGACCTCTGATAGGATTTGATAAGTTTCAGCTTTAAAGCTGTGCCAGAGGTTGACCCCAAATATTTTAAAAAGAGCTTCTGAATTTTAAATGATGCAAATCTATGAGTTTGACACCCTATATCCATTTGTTCCACATGTCATTATGCACAATTGATCACATTTTAAAGGAAGTTAAAAGAATTAACCTCCTTGAATAATTCTAGGCATAAGATACCCAAAAAGACTCAAGAGATAAATTAGCCATAGAGATTCCCTATGATGGTCAGCAGCTAAAACAATCATATAGTTTTGATTAGGTTTGATTTGTAATCAAAATACATTATTTTATTAAACTATACAATGAGTTATATCCAGTGTTATCCAGTTAACATACTGCAATTAAATGAGTGACAAATACTTTAATTCTTTACACGTTTGAAGTCTTCGATTAAGTTTTGGGCACCATTCTTACCTCTATCTCTCGCTCGCTCTCTCTCTTTACAATGTCAAATGATCCTGTGTGAGAGCGCGTTCTTGCAGTTCTAAGTTTTTTCGCTTGAGTTGCATAACTTGCGCGAAGACGCGTTTAAAGGGGAAAGCGCATGTTTTCGCGGCAATTGCGCCGCCCAATTCGCGTCATTTGCATCGCCCTGTGAGAACGCACCTGGTTGCGTCTTTGCATTGACTTTGTATGTAATCTGTTCGCGCAAATCGTTAAACTTGCGTTGGTGAGTATGCCCTATAATGAATGGAAATGCTTTATTCCTTTCACTTTAGTGCACACACACCAACGCAGCGAGTGCACGCGCACAAGCGCAGCTGGTACACTGGCAAGAGCAGAGCGAGACCTTCAGCCTATGTGCCGGGGCTTAGCCCCGGACGGCCCCGTTGAAAACCCGTGAGAAAGCCTGGGAACAGCGGATAGCAACGAATATGTGATAGGGCCCGCCGACTGTCAATCAAATTCTTCCAGATAGGGCGGGCCCCTGATTGGTCCGGGCCCGTAAGCAACGCTTACCCTGCTTACCGATAGTTACGCCCCTGGCAGCTGGGGTTTTGTTGGTCCCAAAAGTCCCAAGGTCCGGTGGTCCCTGAGTTCTATCCACTATCTACAGTTCATCCTGTTATGGCCCTGACCTTGTGCTGTGTTTGGGCCACACACTGTTTAATGGCTCCTTCAAAGGTCACTGTAGTCCGAGTCCACATCAGAGCTTCCTGGTTGAACTTGAGTCTCCTGAGGTTTCTGGAATGGCCAAGATGGTCGTACCGGAATCCCTTGTGTTTTCTATGCACTTTGCCTCAGGGGTTATGTTAGTATTTAGTATTATAAATTATTTTTTGTATTAATATTATTCTGTGTATGTTGTGTATATTTCTAAGGTTAATTAATTTGATGTACTGTTGGTTAGTTTAATCTACATCAACGTGTCATATTTTCTAAAATAAATTAGTATTTTACTGGTTCCATATTTATTTTAATAAGTCAGAAGCGTCTCTCCTGTTTTCTGCTGACAGGCGCCTTGGGCGCGTGCAGCAGGTGATGCAAATTATGGATCCTCCGAAGGCTATACCGTCTCATTTCAGTTCTCTTCGTGGACTTCAGAGGATGCCACCTTCAAAGACCAAGTGCTCGCCTTCTGAGGTCGCATCCTTAGAAGGTCACAGTCTTGATTTGGGACACAGCTAGTGCTACCACACCCATCTTGGTAGTTGCCATAGTAATTAATTAGTTCCCTGCCACTCTCTTTGTTTATATATAGTCCTTTTGTCTCAGTTGTCCTTTGTCAGTTGTTGTGTTGGTATGCTTGCTTCATTCATGGTTTCTCATAACGTCTCCTGTTGGGATTATCTTGTTACTTTTAATAAAATCCCTGTGTTTGGATCCGGTTTCTTGTTTACTCCATGTTAGATTACCATAGCAACACTAGCAAGAGGAAAGCACATTTAATACTGTATGTATAGTACATCCCTTTTGCTTGCAAATAAAGAAGGAAATGTCTGGGTGGGGTGTGGGCAGATGTTAGCTGAACTTAGGGAGTGCCTGAAAATAAATTATTGAAATACTGCTTCATGTGAAAGCAGAGGTGGATTTACATTTATTTTTAAGGGAGGTTCCTGTCAAAGGGAAGTGCTGTTGTGACTACTGCTGTAGACATGACAAGTTCCATATGAAATGCTGTACTGAGATCAAAACAAAAGTCATAAATATAAAATAATTATACAATCATATGTGTAAAAAATAAAAAGCAAGATGTGTTTACAGGCATAGGAAAAGCTGCAAAAAAGCTGTGATAGTGTAATTATAATGGTTTCTTTTCTGTTAGCATTTTTCCATGTGAAACAAAGTTAGTTTGGAAGAATAATGAATATTTTTTTTGCTTAGTGGTAACGCATTGAATTATCAACACAATCAACAAGATTGTGGATTCGAACCCAGGGACATAACATATACCGTCACATTTACTGATTGATACTTATTAGCGCTTCTCACTTACTTTTAATGGGTGACGTCATGTGTTGCCGAACTAAGTTTTGGATCCGTCAATGTCGGGTCACTGCCGTTGCTCGCCGCAGAAGTTGAACATTTCTCAACTTTTCAATCGTCAATGGCGTCAGCCAATCAGATCGCCTTATGCAAATAACCTACAAGCCAGCCAATTATGTTTATGAAAGACCGGAGCATGTGTTGCGGCCACTGTGATTGGCTGTTGGTCTTCCAAGCATTAATGCTTTCGTGTGAATGTACCGTAAGTCACTTGGCATAAAAATGTCTGCCAGAGGCGTACATTTAAATACCTAGAAGTTACAGCCATGCATTTGCGTAATTTGGTATTTGCTAGTTAGTTCACTCTAAAAATGGCTGTTTTTTTTACCCAAAATGGGTAAATATTAGACAGAACACATACTGGGTTAAAATAACCCAGCATTAGGTAAATTTTAACCCAGCGGTGTGATCTGTCCAATATTTATCCATTAGGGGTCAAAAATAACTTAGCCATTTTTAGAGTGTTCCAAGTAGAGGTCTTCAACAGTCCACTTAGATCCCAAAACCCGAGGTCTGAACCGAGACCCGATCGGGTTTGGGTCTAAAAGTTTCACATGTGCCTCGGACACAGGTCGGGTACAATAATAGCGGCATCGGGTCTCGGGTGATTTAAAATGAATGTGTTTTTGCTGAGCGGACCCGAGAAGACCCGAACCCTCTCGCGTGTGTGCGTCAATGTCCTTTTCAAACCTCTCATCGGTTTGCCAAGAGCACTTTCGACATTGTGTGGCTGGCGGTAGGTGTATTTACGTTGAGACAGACATGTCAGTTCATTTTAAATGTACATTTTAGCGGTTACCTTGGTGTCGTCGTCAGGTAACAAAGTAAAACTCTCCAAATTGGTTGCGAGGCCACCGGAGTTTCTTTCTGTCTGACTGTGGCGTGTAGGTCTGCAGAATGCACACACGTCAGTGCCGTTTACATTCGGGCCCAGTCAGGTAAAAAAATGGCCACTAGTTCGGGTCGGACTTGGGTCTAATTTTCTCGGGTTTGTCTCGGGTCGGGTCTTTCTATTAAAAAAACTTTATACACGTCCGGTTCAGGTATAAAGTGATTCGGGTCATTTCGGCTCGGGTACATTTCTTTGGCCTGAGAAGACCTCTAGTTCCAAGTGTTTTTAGGGGGAGGGGCTTTCTGTTTTGTAATTTTTACGATGTGCCACATATCTTGTAAGTAAATCTTGAAAGTAAATTCTGTACTTTAAGCTTCAAAAACGATCTTCACAAACCAATGGGTTACGTCACGGACACTACGTCCCTATTTTTTTACAGTCTATGATAAAAAGCCACAAAAACCCAATTTGAATTTCACTGGGTTTTTAAGATACCTATATCCTATCAGTTCACAGTGCTAACAGCATTGCGAAGAAAATGTAAACAATGGGTGACAAGATTGAAGATGTTTCTAGTGCTACAAAGCCAACAACCCCTAAACGGGTCAATAAAGCCAACAGAATTCTGCAAAACAAGCAACTGAGTCAGCTCATGCAGCACCCACTACAGCGTTCAAAGACTGGCACAGCTGAGGGTTAAGTGTGCTCGGTGTTCTCGACTGGCCAGAAACTTCAACTCGACTCGTTTGTCTGGGCTCATTAGGTCAGTAATGAAGTCTAGCCGAAGGGAAGCTTTACGAGTAACAGCTCATATTTGTATTTAAACGACAGCCTGCATTTGGCATCCCCCTAATTTTGGGCCTGATGAACATTTCTAGCTGAGACATATGGAAAACTTTCCAAATTGTGGAGTCGCTGAATTTAATGCGTGCTGTCATTTCAGTTAAGCTTATTATCTGCGTTCCTCCACTCCCAGTGCCGACGCAAAACACAAGCGGACATCTGCCGAGCCAGATAGCAGGCAGTGTTTTGATATCTTTAGCGTGATATTAAGTGTGTTTTAGAAATGTATTCGATTCGACCTCACACCGACGCATTCTGAGGCCTTATAGCTACTATGGTCACCATCTCAGACTACAGGAGTCACATCTGCTGCGCTATAGATTGTTTAATTGCTAACAAGTCTTCACTGTCAGAGAGATCTATACACTCCACTGCTGTAAAATTGGCTTTTGATGAGAACAGACAGGACGCCTGTGGGGTGAGATCCTTAAAGGGACAGTACACCCGAAAATGACAATTCTCTCATCATTACTCGCTTTTGTGTCATATGTATGCTTTACTTTTTTCTGTGAAACACAAAAGATTCACTTAAGCCGAATGTTCACACTGCCCTTCCGTACAATAAAAATGAGCAGTGACCGGGGGCTATCAGGATCTCCTTTTGTATTCTTCGGAAAAATTCAGGTTTCGAACGGCATGTGGGTAAGTGAATGATGGAACTAACCAACGGATCACTCAGTTAAGATTTTCTGCACAATGTAATGCTATATAAAAGACCTTGTGGCCTTCACAATAGCAGGACATTTAAACTATTGTGCAGTCTAAACAGAAAGCCACTTGCCGCGCAATTACAGCTAGCCAGAAGAGGCGACCATCTGATGTATTTTTCCTCTCAGCGCAACATCTCTGCGGAAAGAATAGCTGTCAGGCAATTTGAGAAAAGTGTGATTTTAACAAAAAAAAAGAGCTGGTTTTAGGCTAATCATTTCCCAGACTGCTCTCTATCTCTCCCTCCCTTCAAATATTTTGTCGGACTGTGACTCTTGTGCTCTTTCTCAGTCCATTCCACCTTCTCTTTTTTCGGAGGCAAAAGCGTTTCATCACCGGGTAACAGTAAAACCACTTTCTGCTGAGAAAAAGGCCAAGGCTATACTTTTGTGAAGGTCAGCTGTCATGTTGGCATGTCTAAGGAAAAGAACTAACTTGATTGAAAAAAAAACCCAGCAGCCTAAGGGGTGAAGCTGCTTTCTTGGGTGAAGTGCAGTGGACGTCCTGCGGCAAGGTGAGGGGTTACAGGGTCTTTTAGATTGAATTGTTACTCATGAGAGGAATGCCAGAGCAGTAAACAACGGGGGTGGCAGACTGCACTGTAAACAGATGTTGTCTGCTTGGGGTTCATCTCTTCGTCTTCCTAACAAAGCAATACGATTCTGCTCTGGATTTGATGTATTTGGCGGACGAATCATTTAGCCCATGAGATGAATGACTCGGAGTTTACAATCTGAAACAGAGTTTGACTTTAGGCACTAGAAATGAAATCCCATCAATAGATTATCTGTGGCTATTCAGAACATTTACTGTATGTCCGGGAAGGATTTTGTATGTGACAATTACACATTAATGCATAATAATATAACACATTTCTTGAAAGCTAAAACTTAATAAAGTTGTTGTAATGCATGACCAAGTGACCAAGTAATGAAGAAAAGGGACCCAATAAGAGCTCAGAATAGATACACTGTTGACGGTACCCATTGACTTCCATTGTATTTTTCCACTGCATTTCCCATAGCATTTGTTTTTGTATTTTTATATATTTTTAGGTGATCTATCCCTAAGAGAGTATTTTGAAGCCCATCTTCACCATAAGTACTATTTGGACAGGATTAGTTTTAGGGAGGTGTCCGAATGCTTTATGCAGTAATCATTACGGACAATGTCAGTAAAGATTACAGCGACTTTTATCTTCTGTAAAAAGGTCCGTAGAAATTACCTCAGGTAATACTAATCCAGTGTGAATAGACCAGCTGTAAATATACATGTAAATTCTGTCATTTCCTGTAATTTAATCTTTTAGATTAAAAATCGTTGGTAACGTAATCAGACTACTTATGGATTACATTTAGATTACTTTTGACAAAGCTTATTTGATTTCAAATGTATAAAGAAGAAAAAATATATTCAATTATTTTTCACAAACAAGAGCCTTAAAATTAATTTTAAGTAAATAAAAACAAAACAGCAAACTTTGCAAAAACCACATTGAATTTCACGAAATTCCATGCAACAACCCTGCTAGATCGTAAATTTACCCTTAAAAATAAAACTGAAGTGTTTCTTTTAACCACAAGTTTCTTTAAAAATGAAGTGGTGTATTTACATCCAGACAGTGATCAAATGCTGAGTGCTGCTCCATTTTGCATTTTGTCTCGTCGTTGCTATAGATATTATACGTAGACGCTTCAGACTGACGCTGCCCATTGAAGCTGACGTATCCGCGCGGCCGCCATCTTGAATGGGTCCCCAATTCCCCCCCAAATGTATTTCTACTAAGGTGTATCCCCAACAATTGATTATTGTATACAATAATCTTAAAGGGATAGTTCGGCCAAAAATGATATTAAACCCATGATTTACTCACCCCCAAGGTGTCCGAGTTGCATATGTCCATCGTTTTTCAGACAAACACATTTTCGGATATTTAAGAAAATGTTTTAGATCTTTCAGTTGATTAAATGTAATGTTACGGGGTCCACAACCTTCAAGTCCAAAAAAGTGCGTCCATCCTTCACAAATTAAATCCAAACGGCTCCAGGATGATAAACAAAGGTATTCTGAGGGTAATCCGTGCGGTGTTGTTGTAGAAATATCCATATTTAAAACTTTATTAACGTAAATAAATACCTTCAGGTAGCGCCCCCATCTTAGACTCCTCTGTATTCAGGAGAGAGTATTAGCGTAGTGTACGCACTTTTCTTAGTGACGTATGACAAATTCAGACGATGGGGGCACAGAGCAGCAACAGAGTAGCCTCCGTAGGCTGCGTAAGCTCTCATCCTGAATGTGGACGCGATTAAGATGGGGGCGCAACTCGGACAGCTTGGGGGTGAGTAAATCATGGGTTTTATATCATTTTTGGCCGAACTATCCCTTTAACTCCCCGAATTTTTACCGTATTTTTAAACGGGTTGGAACACGTAAGTAACGTTAGTGACGATGACATAATATTATAAGTGGTAAAATAACCAAAATTATTGTTCAGTCTTACTTGAGAAAATTAATCCCATCTGGTATCAATACTGTACCGGTTATTGCAACTGTAGGATGCACAAAATACAGCATAGTTGCTCGCGTAAAGTGAGGAGACCCAACCAATATGGCGGCGACGCTGGATTACATTCCAGTACTCCATGAGGCATCTATGTATATAATGTCTATGGTCGTTGCTTCTCTCCTGTGCGATTCTACACCCCTTCCCCTCTCCCCAAGAAAAACTCAAACAATCATGAATGTATACAATCTGTATGTAAATTTACTATGAAAAAAATTCTAAAAAAAGAAGATTTACTAAATTGTGAACATCTTACTGCCATAGTGTGAATGTAATGTAATTCATAAAAAAGTAACAGTAGTCTGATAATGAGTATTTTAAAATGTAGTTTAATCTAATTACAAGTACTTGATTTTTGGAAACTGATTACATAATCCAGATTACATGTAATCCGTTACTACCCAGCTCTGATTGCAGCTTGCAATCTTAACATCCTTCACACAGATTTTGAAATACTTTCACACAAAAGACATGTTTGCGAATTTTTAAAAATGTAGTCTGTGCAGGTGGGTGCACTTCCGGAAAAATCGGCCGAAAAAATACAAAAAAAAACGTCCGATCGCGAAAACGGGATAAAGTGTGTTATGGAGTTTTAGATATGTGAGGTGATACAGTGACAGTAAACTCTTCACACAGACCATACTGCACAAATGACTCTGTTCATAGTTAGTGTTTGTGGTTGACAACTGTTTTTACTAACATGAATGGTGGCAAGAAAGAATAGCAACTGTCTGTCAGATGTTGGCAACAACCTACTTGTAAAAGTAAAAAAAAAATGAGACCAGGATTTGATCTTGCTTCCAGGACGTGATCAATGTTTGAATGTACATGAAAGATAGTTTGAAGATTTTAAGCAGTCCAAAGTGCCCCTGATTGAAGAATCACCCATATGCTAAAAGGTAAGGAACTCTCTTCATAAAGCTTCTGTCAGGAATATGAATGCAGCATAATAGTGATTTTCTTAAACAAGCAATTGATTGTGTAGTTTAATTAATGTGAGTGATGAGGTTTGACCAGGGTCTGAATCAGTGCCAATAACAGAAGCTAAATCATAATCATGTCAAAGTGTGGCACAAAAACCATTACAGAAAATCAATTTCTCTCTCCCTCTCTCTGTCTCTCCCTCTATCTTATCTTTTCCTTGTTTGGAGCATTGCCCTCTGCTCTTGCAGGTATCTCCTTTGAAGCATTTATTTATTGATTGTCTGCTTTGTTGTGCTTTTACTCTCTGCACTCATCCTCTTTTGCTTTTTTGTCCGGAATGTTTTTTGCAAATTTCCCAGCGGGCACAGTAAAGACGCCTAAGAACTTTTCTGAACGCAAGGGGGTTTAAACATAAACTGGTGGCTGGGCAAATGTCTTTCACTTTTTCAAGTCTGAAGTTTTGAACTTTAGTTTTGATGACAGATTTGCCAGCACGACAGGCTTGAGTAACAGCTCTTGTCAGTGAAGCCCCGGGTTATGGTTGTGTTCAAAACACTTTAAGCACTGCAAAAATTATTGTCATCGTCTGTTTGATTATTTAAGAACATGTTAACAACATTAAAACAAAAAGGTCAAATATATTGACACATTTACATTAATTAATGCATTGGCTAACATGTAGATTCAGGATTTACTAATGTTTTTAAAATCAAAAGTTGTAACTGTTAACATGTGTTTATGTTAGTTCGTTGAGCATTAACTTTTTTGTTTTGTAATTGGGGGGGGGGGTAAATGCATTCTGACTTATTACATTTATATACATTTACATTTAGAGGCTGTTTACACAAGATGCGTTTTCGTCGATCGGATCACAAGTGGACGACGTTAATGCCAGGTGTAAACGGTGTTTAAAACGTTTTGAGATCGTCCACTTTTGACCACTTTGAAACACATTCAGATGTAGTCGAAACCCCTTTCAATCGGATTGTAGTGTAAACGCACATGTGGTTGAATGTGTTCGATATTTTCCGCCTACTCTCTGGCCATTTATCTAATCTGAGGTTCAGAACACTATGTTTTACGCAGTTTCCAACTTTTGGTGCGAACACACGGTGTACAGCACTATTTTAGCCTTTCATTGATAAAACTAAAGCTGCTGATCTCCACATAGTTTGTGGAGTGTGTGAAAGTTGCGTGATCTTATTTTATCAATTGTGCTGAAATATCAGAGAAAGCGGACACTGACATAATATTAGTTTGCGTCCATTTCAACTCGTCATTATTAGGCTTGGGTATCGAGTATCGATTTGAACCGGGACTAGCTTTGCGATTTTCCCGGAATTGTTCAAAAGTTTAAATTTCGATTCCTAGTTTCGATTCCACAGTCCGCCGACCAGAAAAACAAACAGCTGAACCCCAACGAAGAAGCGCCTACCAGAAGTGTTGGCATAACTTAGCGAGTCTAACATGGATAACGTGCATCGGCGGACCAAAGTGCGACTTCACTTTTCTAAACAGACACAAAATCTTTTTTGCAAAACATTTGCGGCAAGATTGTTTCGTGCATAGGAGGGTGCACGTCGAACATGATGACGCGCTGCGCCGACCGTCCTCCGCTGCCTCTTTCTCTGACTCCGTCTGCATTAATCTGCCTTCATGCGTTTATTACACAAGATGGTTTCAGATGAGTTTAGTTCAATTCAGATATTTTCCTTTTTTGTTGATTTTGTTGATCGCAATAGTATTTTGTGATTTGATTTGTTCATATTTCCCTGTTCAGCACAAAGTTTGTGTGTTTTATAGCCTCCGCTGTCACCTGAAAGTCAATTCCAAGTCATCCTGCAGCCTTTGATAAGATATTTTAGCTAAACTTTGGAGGACAGTGGCCCTTCAGGAAGAGGAATGCCCATCCCTGCTTTACGGGGTCAGTTCTTATCAAAAATGTTCCTGTTGCCTTGCAATCTATAGACCCTTTTACAGTTCACGTTGTTGAAATAGCCTGCTCGCGCATTTGGGCAATTGAAGTAGTGTTATTCCCCAGTGGTTCTAACGTGTTAGCAACTCAGAAAGTTTATTAAAACGGTTTCCTACCATCAAAATGTCTGGTTGTTGCGTTACGTATATATATGTATCTGGCAACTTTATTTTTGGCCATCTGCTAATGTCTTTTATCCACTCCACTATAGTACACGGATCTGGTAGCTGTGTTGAAAAAGTTTATAATGTCAACCTTTTTAAAAAACTTTCTCGTGTTGCTTCACTGCTTATTCTTGCCATACTTCCGTTGCCTAAATGCAAGCGCATACACTGCCACGTTATCATTGTGTACAAACCGTAAAAAAAAACAGTAAAAAAAAATGTTGGGTTGAAAATAACCACATTTTTACAGAGTAAAACGGATTGTCAAAAACCTAAATGACAAAAAAGTAAAATAAATGCAAAATACTTTCATTACAATGGCATTTAGAACCGACACTAAGCAGTTTACTCTCCAATATTTCGATTACCTTGAACACAAGGGAACTTGGCAACAGTGGGAATATCCTGACTTGCGGTGCCTTCATTAATCAAAGTACGAGTTCACATAGTATACATTCAATTAATCACACCTCCATAAAGGAACATAGGGGCACTCTAATTAAATAAATGGGGTCTGGGTCGTGGAGACTAATATTAAATCAGTAGAAACACAAAAACTGTACAAAGCAAATACAAACAGGCTGCTGTTGAGCTACAGCGCTGCTCATCACATGGTGAGAAAATGTATTCCTGTGACACTGGAAACCTAATATTTTAAAAGAGCCTGTTTGTTTTTTTACCACGATGCTCGGATGTGGCCAGGGCACAAGAGTTGTGAGACAGATTCTGGGGTTTGTGTGTGAACCTGTTTGGTGACAAAAGGTAAATGATCCAAACTAAATTTAATCTGGAAACTGAGAGCGGATGCTGTAATGTCCATTTGGAAATTATGCTCTTAATGTTTATGCTTATAATGCGTGCACAGTCTGGTGGAAATGCGACACGGTTGGTATGTTTCACATCGTGCAGAAATGAAGCGTGAGAATTGCCGCTTAACCGACACAGTAAATAACTCACTGCAATACATGTAGAGAAAAAAGGTTTGACAGGTTAATTTACAGTTAATAAGAAAGAGTTTTCCCAAGATGTTTTGAAGCTGATTCATCATTCTAGCCTAATATTGCACTTTTAAAAACACTATAAATCAACCTGTTTTTTTTTCAAGGTATTATTAAAGTAGACATTTTTCAGTGTAAAGAAGGTGTGTGACACTAGATGCTTAAAGGGGGGGAGTAAAGCCATTTCATGCATTCTGATTTATTAACACTGTTTAAGAGTCGGATTCCTCATGCTAAACATAGGCAAAGCGTCAAAAAAGCAGTTGGACGTATGACTGAGTATTTCTGTGCCCGGGGATGGTTTTTTCCTAACGTGAGAACATACGTTACAATCTTGTTATATTTCTTTCATGGGCAATTTCAGTGTTGGGTGTACATCGGAAGTCATTATATGGGCATTTCACCCAAAATAGTGCGCGCACACCAGCCAAGACCTTACACAAAATCAACATCACTAAAGAAGTGTGTTTTTGTTTGGGGGGAAATTTAAGCTTGTTCAGCTTCTCAATGAAGCCAGCATTATGGAAAAAATGTATATAGTTTGTTTATCCGGTGTGGCAGCAGAGTTTCGCGTGTGTGCTTTGTTTAAAGCTGAATTTAGTTAAAAATGGGTCGGCCCCAAATGTCATGTGTCGCAGGCGGTAAGTAAAACTGCATCAAATATCTGTGTTTTGTTGGCAATAACTCTGTAAGTCAGTCCCTCCAGAAAAACGCGATTATGCGACCGAATGATTTAAACCATAATCAACCAAAGTCAGAATTTGTGCAGAGGCCACATTTTTTCAAATACGTCGCACTTGCGCCGCATAAATTGCATATTTCCGCCCTCAAAATATGCTGGGCATGCATGATTTCATAATCGCCCCATTTTCATAGAAATATCACATATATCTTAGCAGAAAGTTGAAAAATGTTGCACTTACTTCACACAAACGCAAACATCATTGAAAAGCTGCGAAAGCTGCAAACAGTTTTTGCAAGTTCCCGCAATTTCATAGCATTAAAATTGCATAAATATAAAGAAAATATGCCGCAAGATCAAGGATTTTTGCCTCAGCGTTTTTCTGGAAGGACTGGTAACTGCATATAATGTAAAAGACATGACCATGTAGTGAATCATAAGTTGTCCATAGATAGTGGGATAATGTTTTGTGTTTGTTGCTTGGCCGTGACTCCCTTCACAGGCAGTATGCCTTCAGGGGCTCGGGTTTTTCCAGAAAAGTAGCAGTACATGCATAAGGAGATTAGCAGAAACACTGTGTGTTATGTGACCTTTAAGAAGTTTAATCAATATGATATATATATTGTGTATTATTCAAAATGTAATAATGTGTTGAGATTAATATGACAACATTAGAATAAAAATAGCTTTTTAATTGTTAGTTATTAAAATGCATACACTGTATTGTGTGGAGAAATTCACATTTTAAGTGAAAGTGACATAGTGGCCAAAGTATGGGGACCCATATTTGTAAAGTGACTTCTACATTTAACCCATTTCAATAAGCAGCACACACGCACGCACGCACGCACGCACGCACACACACACACACACACACACACACACACACACACCTGGAGCAGTGGGCAGCTATCACTGCAGCACCTGGGGAGCAATGGAGGAAAGATGCCTTGCTCAAGGGCACCTCAGTCACAACCAGCTGGCTATAAAAATCTAACCACTAGGCCCCTGTTTATGATAACTGTAATATATAGATGGAAATAAACAACTATAAAATAGCCTCATAAAGTAGTTAAATAGCCTACCTTTGGACACTCAAATGTATGAATTGTATCAATGGATCTGATATATGAATAGATAACACATATCAAACCATGTGTTCTATGCAGAAAAAAATCACATCAACTTTACACAGGCGTCCTAGCCAGTGTGCAAATTATGCCAAATATTATGAGGGGGTCCCTAGCTAAGCCCCCTGTCATTATAAGTTTGATCCTGTATCAGCATTGTAATAAAATAGAAATACCCTTAACTCAAACCATTTAACGATTACTAAAGATAATAACTAAAGATTTTTACATGCAGAGACGTTGACTTGTCTGTCAATTCCACCAGAAAACAGTGTGAGGCGCACTTGAGAGTTTACATTTAGTTCAGACAGAAATCTTTTGAATTTGGTTATTGCGGCATAGGGACAAATAATGGACAGTAGCACTTTGTGCCAGCGCAGCACAAGAATTTTAAATTCACGTAGTATTTTAATTTTAACTAAATGCCAGGGGACCCCCCAAATTTATGTTTTTTGTGCTTTACAAGAGTTCTCCGAATGCTTATAGGAGGTCCGGGACCACCCCAGCCTCCACTCAATTCGATCACTGTTCCTAGCAGAGCAACCACAGGTGTACTTCACCACATTAAATACTGGCATGCAGTATTAATGTTTGATAACCAGAGAGTATTTTATTTTTTTATAATTTATAGCCTAACCTATAAACATCTTTTTTGTGAAATGAAAATTGTTTCTGTTGTCTATGTTACTTTGTTTGATATTTTGTCATAGATGCAAAGCAATCATATATTTTTAAGTTAACTGAGCGCAGTAGGAGATTGTTGTTTAAATTAAGTAATAATTTGCTTGATTTGGTCTGATTAGATCCTTAAATAATTAAACGTGTTGAAAACCTTGCCTTCCATTTTAGACTCTAACTAGTGTACTCTTAAATAATGTAGTTGCTAAGTTATATTCTGCGAACTCTGCATCTAAGTTTGGAAGCTAAAATGTTTCACTGCATAATATCACACACATTGTAATTCGTTGAGTGTTACTGTAGTTGACAGGACTACAGAAGATGCCAGACAACAGCAGGGAGAAGAGGGAGAGGAAAAAGAGAGATTTGTTTTTCACACTTTTCCAGAGGGTAACAAAAGACATTTTAATGCCACTGTGATGAAATGAGGTACATTTCCCCTGTTTCTTTTTTCCTTTTGTGAACCTGACACATAAATGAAATCATCTTTCCATCCTCAGAATGCTTCTTTACGGTCACTTTTTCAGTGACTTCATATATTATTTGCCTCCGTTGTCAACTTCATTACGTTTTGGCGCTCTGCACAACCAAATCTCATTGTTCTGTACCATCCCATTTGTGGATAAGTCTATGAGTGTGACAAATATAACCTTAAGAAGAATATAATACAGTATATAAATCCTTTTCTGTAGGGCTGGGATTATCTTTTACACAAGCAGCAGTGATAGGTGCATTAGAAACTGGACCGGCTCTTATAACAAGATCAAGCTTCTATTTGTCAATCACCAAAGCCATTACAATCAGAATGTCAGTTGACGTTAATATAATATTTAAAGAGTTCAAATGCAAAAGCCGCTAAACGGCACCTAAGATACCGTATTTTTCAAACTTTATGTTGCTCCGGAGTATAAGCGCATCAGTCAAAAACACGTTTTGAAGAGGAAAAACATATATGTCACACTGGACTAATACGTCACGTTTATTTAGAAAATGATTTCACAAAATCCAAGCCGAAGAACAGACATTTAATCTGGAAATGCAAGTTATTCAACTAAACAATGGCACAGAACAGCAGGCTGAATAGGTGTACGTACTGTACATGTTAACATAACATTACCATTTATTCACCGAACACAATAGCATACAGAACATACCTGGGAGGCTTAATAGGCTAAATTAATACGACATGCCAAATCAAGTTTAACAAGCTCTCAATGTCATTTCGCATCACTGAATCCATTGAATTACATAAATACAGGAGCATCACATAGCGGACTCTCGCGGCTGTAGACGGTAATGGTTTCTCTTGGTTCTTATGAATAAATTTTGACATATAAGTCTCACCTGACTATAAGTCGCAGGACCAGCCAATCTATGGAAAAAGTGCAACTCATATGCCGAAAAATATGGTAATGATTTTAACCGAATACATTTGCAACAAATTCATTTAATCCATTCCTCAGGCCTTTCAGAAAGACCTAAATTCATGGCATATTTTGCGAGACACACTCTTGTGAGTTTTGTATTTGAGCTCTCCATTTGTTAAAATGGTTGAACTTGTTGAATCAAATGAGTTAAAATTCTTTTGCCAGATGCTTTGAGTAAAGAGATGTATCACATAAAGGTTTTATCTTGAATGCAATGATATGAGCACTTACATCAATGTCTCATATTCTCATAAAATGTATAATATTTTTCTAATATGGAATGAACAATATCTCAAAACACATGCCACTGATTTAACTAAAATTAATATTTTATTATTACATTATAAATCTTTCACATAAAAACATTGCAAAGAAAAATGTGTCACTTGTAATGAATGTGAAACTTACAATTTGCATATTTAAACACCCCCTTTTTCCTCTAAACTTTGACTAGTAAAGTACTACAACTTCTGCAACCATGTTTCAAAATAGTGGTTTTAACATTGATAACAGCCATTAACCAAAATACCTTTTTTTAAGTGATTTTTGTTCTAAAATAATAAATCATGTATAAATGCCGACATTAAAAACTTTTTTGCACACAAGACAAGTCTCTCATTTATCCCAGGAAATAAAAAAATATTTACTTTACAATAAGGTTGTATTTGTTAATCTAATTCATATAAATTCATGTTAATTTTTGCCGTTACTTATCGTTAAAAAAAGTTGTATTTGTTAACATCAATGCATCATTAATGCATTTATTAACAAAGATTAATAAATGATCAAAAACTTTATCTAATTGTTACTTCATGTTAGCTAATGCATTACCTTAAAGGATAATTCCGGTATTTAACACTTTGAGTCTCATTTCTGGTTTGTTTTGGATGAACTAAAGTGATGGACACTGAAATTTTGACAATGGGTCGTGTCTTGAGTTTTTGACTCGTTTAGAAGCGTCTCTTGACTGCTTCAGAATGGAAGTCAATGACCATGCACAAACATGTCATTAAAACAACACTTAACGTTCATTTTCAAAACTGTACTACTCACCGAGTGGTTTGTGGTGTTCGTTGATTATTAAAAACAAATATATTGGCGCAATGTATGATTTCAATCCGTGTTATTTGCTATAGTGGAACTATTTTTTTCAGATACCTCACAACCGCGTATATACTTCCGCTTTATATTTGAGTCTGAAGTGTTAGCACAGTCCCAACCACTTGATGGCGACAACCACTTTGCCATACAAGTACCTCGGTGTCTAGCAGAGGTGGGACAAAGTCATTGTTATGCAAGTCACAAGTAAGTCTCAAGTCTTTACTTTCGAGTCCCGAGTAAAGTCGAGTCAAAGACGAGGCAAGTCCCGAGTCGAGTCACAAGTCAAAGCCAACAAGTCTCAAGTCGAGTCCAAAGTCCTACCATTTTACTTTCGAGTCATTTCAAGTCCTCTTACCACAAAAATAAAATGCGTGCTGTGGACAGGTGGAGGGAGGCCCCTATACTGCATTGCATTCGCAAAAGATCAAATTGGCCAAAAGTCTGTCAGTCATTTGTGCGCAATAGGGACGCAGAATGATGCCACCATGGCTGAAAACTCGCTCCACTGGAGAACTAGAAGCAGGCACTGCCAAGACTCGGATGGCTACTTGAAAGAGTGAAGGAAGGGGTCTTACTGTTCAATGCCCAGAACAAAAGGGCATACTGTCCTTCTGCCATGTCCATGTAGTGACTTAGCTGCAGTGGTGTAGTCTAGATTTTTGTTTTCCCTTTGACCCTTATGCTCACTCGTCCCAGCGCGACACCCCATATGCACCACTACACTCACAGATGCAAACAGTATAGATATTCATGTAACTGAGAGCATTCTGAAAGTCTCATAAACACATAAACTGAATGTGTATGAACATGTCAGTTTATTATAAGAGAAAAAAAGACTTTAATAGCCAATTTGCATTTACAGCTGGGGAAACTGGACTGATTTTTAGACTGGTTTAGTGTTACATCTAACTCAGGGCCAAAAGCTACTCAACTGTTAATTAAAATTAAATAAACTGTTTACAATCTTCAATCCGTGGCTAACACATGCATTGAAGGAGAAAAAAATCCACTCTTTCAATAGCTATTATCTGACAACTATTGATAACATTACCATGTGTAATTAAATGGTGTAAATGTTTTTATTTAATACACATTTAAGATGACCATGAATTAACTCTAATTTGCATAGTCTTTGATATAAAAAGCTTATTTGCATATAATACAAGCATTGTCTAAAAAATGAAAATAGGCTTTTACTTAATTATTGTTACAAGATTATCATATTGCCTAATAGACCCTTTTACTGTTTGTACACAATGATGACGTGGCAGCGTATGCGCGCGCATTTAGGCAACGGAAGTATCGTAAGAATCAACAGTGAAGCAACACAAACAGTAAGTTATTTTAAAAAAATTGACTTTATCAACATTTTCAACACAGCTACCAGATCCGTGTACTATAGTGGAGTGGATAAAAGACGTTAGCAGATGGCCAAAAATAAAGTTGCCAGATACATATATACGTATATTAGTATATTATATTAGTGCAACCAAACGCAACAACGGGACATTTTGATGTCGAGAAACCGTTTTAATAAACTTTCTGAGTTGCTACCACGTTAGAACCAATGGGGAATAACACCACTTCTGTTGCCCAAATGCGCGCGCAGGCTATTTGATCACGTGAGCTGTAAAAGGGTCTATATTAGACACCCAAATCAAACAGAAGTTTAAGATCATATACATCTTGAACGTAAATATATCAATGAACACAGAGAAGGAAAGTTTAACACTGTGAATCACAAGCAAACATGCTGAAGGCAGCAAAAAACCTACAGGACATAAACACGGGCTTATTTTATTGCATTTGGAGCCTTACCTCCAGATAATGTAATAAACTGGACTGATGATTTAAATGTTGTTTACTCACATGTGCGTTGTTAACTCTCCGGATTTTATATTGCAGCACTCGTTCACTTCACATGGATTGTTTGTTTACCGTGTCGCGTGAGCAGCTACACTGCAGGTTCGACTTCATTTGGCGCTAAGCAGACCTCTTGTTGATGTCAAAGTACCGCGAGAGCGTTTCAAAGCAGATTTCTCCATGTGATAACTGGAATCACTCTCGCGGTACTTTGCTGTCACTCGCCTGTGGCGCCACATCGGTCTGCTCCCCAGTCACTTTCACGCCGCTTTAGTAATTTCATATGCCGATCGGATCACGCAGTCGGCAGGAAGTCAAACACACCAAATATATAGCCTAATATGTATATGCATTTCAACCCGCTAAAGTAGCAAGTGTAGCATGCTGGTCAGTGCTTCACTATGACTAAAAGTTTGAAATGTCACAAAACCATGCTGTTACGCATCCTCGCGCTATTTTTAGTGGGTATACGGAATTCCTTGACAATTCCTAGTGGGTAGGCGTGTACCTGCGTTTCACGTAGACTACACCACTGCTGAGCTGTACTGCTGGTACGGTCCCAACATCCAAACCAACGTGGGACTACAGTGATTGGCTGTCGTGCAGGCAGCGCGCATGCTCTCTGCATGCAGGTTGTGCACATTTTTTTCACAGATGCAGATACACTGAGAGCGGCGCGGCCGTGTGAAAAAAAATTCCCCAGGTTTTCGTGTGAAGTAGCAAGTCTTCTCGAGTCATAAGGCGCAAGTCCAAGTGAAGTCACGAGTCATTGATGTTCAAGTCCAAGTCGAGTTGCAAGTCTTTGTACATTTTGTCGAGTCGAGTCTGAAGTCATCAAATTCATGACTCGAGTCTGACTCGAGTCCAAGTCACATGACTCGAGTCCACACCTCTGGTGTCTAGCGTATAGACAGTCACAATCGAGCTCAACTTCAAACCTAAATCTGGTCACTGAGCCATCAAATATGGGAAAAATACATTTAAACCGAGTGAAAAAACTACAACCACATATAAACAGACCCCTTTTCCGTTTCCAGCGGCGGAGTGATATATCAGCAAGCAATGAGTCTTCCAAGAGAAGTCAATGGAATTTTACAAAATGCCAAATAAAACACGACAGAAACTGTATTTTGCTACACAACTTGATTTTAATCATCAACGAACAGCACAAACCACTCGGTGAGTAGCAGTTTTGAAAATGAACGTTAAGTGTTGTTTTAATGACATGTTTGTGCATGGTCATTGACTTCCATTCTGAAGCAGTCAAGAGACGCTTCTAAACAAGTCAAGAAGTCAAGACACGACCCATTGTCAAAATTTCAGTGTCCATCACTGTAGTTCATCCAAAACAAACCAGAAATGAGACTCAAAGTGTTAAATACCGGAATTATCCTTTAACATAACACAGTCTCACCCCATGTCGTCAATATTTGACGACACTTGACCATTCGTCAATATGTGACGCGGAGGGTATACCTTTCGGATGTCATTATGTAAATCTAACCCTAAACCGACGCGAAATTGGTAAGAAAATAGGAGAAGAGAATGCAACGGACGTAATAGTATTGAAGTCCCCAGTTCGTCAAAAAATGACGCGAAAGGTATACCCTCCGCGTCACATATTGACGAATGGTCAAGTGTCGTCAAATATTGACGACATGGGGTGAGACTGGGTTGTTTAACAATGCAACCTTATTGTAAAGTGTTACCAATAATACAATGTAAAATCAAAAGTCTACATATGTCCTTATTTGGATTGCTTTACACAGGTAAATAGATAAATGTGCTTGTGTTCATTCATATAATAGAGGATTCAATGAAAACAGACTGTTCAGAGCTAAATTGCTGTTGTTTGCAATGTAATAAAAATATGCCAAGGCATTAAAACTGAGACTATTTTGAGCTCCATTAAATTAAACACTGATAGTTCTTATCTTACTCCATGTGATTTTCATTGGTCAGCACATTTGAGAAATTCTTCCTTTCCACAACAATCAAAAATCAAATCTCAGTCAATAGCCAAAAGGTCAAACAAGCAACGCACACACACGCACAAACACACAGATTTAAAGGTTATATGTTTGAGTTAAAATAGATTTTTCTTTCTAATCTTTATATATCTCATCCATATTTACCCCTGGATTTACACTTCAGTTAGGAGTGTAATTTACAATATACCTCATCCTAAATGCAACTGATTCCTTCCACTTGTTGATGTAGACTCAAAAAATTGCTAGATTATTTTCATCCTAGCATTGGGTCAGAAAGGGACAAAGACCAGCTGTCGGGTTTATGTTTATATTTGACCCAACAATGGGTTAAAACAACTCGTCATTTTGGAGTGAAACAACACGACATAGCTTAATTTAGTTTTTTGAGTGTATGGTACATTCATTTCAATTGTTTATATTCTGTGCTATTCAGTTAGTTTCTTCAACTTTTCTTTTTAGTCCATTTCACAAGTTTTCGCTTCCAGTTACAAATACAGTACCGGTTGGCGCTGAGTTTTGGATTACGGAAAAGCTTAAATTCCATCAAAAATATTTTTGGAGAGGAATCAGATCCCGAAGCAGCCGGATCCAAGCGCACCCCCACCGGATTTTGTTCCGCAGGGAGGGCCATCTCCTTTTCCAATGGATCTGATATATGAACTGCCCAAATTTACATGACTACACGTAATGAAAATACCCATCAAGTGCATCTTTAACTTCAGACCTATTTGCCTTACCTTTATGGCCATCACCTTTAGTGTGTAATCCATTTTATCTCCTCAAACGCTTTTTAAAACTACCTCTCCCTTTCTCAATAGCTTGGACTGCAGCGTCTTATCACACATGGTTTATTGGAACTCTCCAACTAAGGACTCAATAAATCCATAAAGCCGTGAAGATTGCAGAAGAGGGAATATATGATATATGCTGAGGGGCTGTCTGTGTGATCGGGTGTGTGTGTGCGTGTGTGTTTGTGGCTAAGAAAGGGTTTATACCTAGATTTCTCCTTGTCATCTTTGCTAGATGCATGGCCTGTGGTGCATGTGTGTATGTGTTGAAGTGTGTGTGTGATCTGACAATACAACTTGCCCTTCGCTGTGTCCCATATGCATCTCAAAGTGAAAACGAGACGAGAAGATAGGACAAAAAGATACATCTAGCGACTAATGGATTCAGATCTGTTGAGCTTTGACTTTATGTTGTAAACAGAAAGTGTGTAATTTAGTATGTGCAATGCCCGAAAACATATGTAAGTAAACCTGGTGACTTCTTGAGTGTAAATACTAAGGCGCTTTCAGCTTCAAAAACAGAACCCTGTGCCCTAAGTTGGCCATAAAATACTATTAACCATACAAATGCAAATATGATAATAAAAATCGACTTGTAAAATAATTTTGGTAAAATAATCAGGTTGCAGAACTATGGTCCAGCAAATACAACACTAGTACCAGATTACTATTAAATACAGATACATTTGCAATGTTAATACATTAAATTAATGATACATTAAATATTCAAAGTCTAACATTCGATAGAAATTTAACTATTTTAACATATTGCTATCATTTTGTGATTTTCAGGACATTTCCCAGATAGCAGTAGACTCCGGGGCAGATCTGCACCTGAGGTACAGTACAGCGGAGCTGCCGACTTTAAGCCGGATCCGCCCCGGAGTCTATTGTTATCTGGGAAATGTCCTGAAAATCAAACACCGACAGCAATATACTAGACATGTCAGATTTCTATAGAGTATATTGCTTTTCCGTGTGTGTTAACTTTGGTACTGTGTTGGGTTGCTATTTGATGTAAAATGTATAATCTGAGCCCTGAAGCAAAACCAATTGAGAACCACTGGTCTAGTTTATATATATATATATTGATTTTTTACTGTATATTTAATAGGCTGTGTCTGAAATACTATAGCTTTACAGGTAGCACAACACCATATCTATTCATGTTAAATATTTAGGTAGTTAAGAAGCATGTGTAATACCATGTAATCAATGAGTCATGTGTGTAATAAACGTGCTTTTTCAGTTTTTTTTTACAAAAGGGATTTACAGAGTTCTAGTCCATGTTGTTTAAATGAAATAGCAGTTCTATCTACCGCCACTAGGGGCAGAGAAATGCTTTGCTGCGTTCCATACCGCCTACTTCCATACTATATAGTAGGCAAAGAGTACGAGAAGTAGTGCTTTATGCCTACTATGTAATATGGAAGTATGCGGTTTGGGACGCAGCGCTTGTCTTTTAATGACCCACCTAAGTGTCTCGATTGCTGCATCCCAATTCATAGGCTGTCACCATGGCATGGCGAAGGCTGTCCCAATTCAAATTCTCTTTCAAATGGAGCCTCCAAATGCATCCTTCTTTTCCCATGAAATGTGGAGGGTCAATCAGATGGATTTTTAAAAAAATAAAAATCTGAAATGTCTCTGCTGCTGACAGGCGCATTGGGTCGAAACAGCAGGTGACGCAACTACACTGTAAAAAGTGGATTAACTAAAACATTTAATTTTTGATTTTTTGTTCATTTAAGTTGAAAAAGCTTACTTTTTAAAGGGGACATTTCGCAATCTTTGCTGTCCCCAGAGTACGTATGTGAAGTTCTAGCTCAAAATACCATAGATAATTTATTATAGCATGTTAAAATTGGCACTTTGATGGTGTGAGCAAAAATGTGCCATTTTTGGGTGTGTCCTTTTAAATGCAAATGAGCTGATATCTGAACTAAATGGCAGTGCTGTGGTTGGATAGTGCAAATTAAGGGGCGGTTTTATCCCCTTCTGACATCACAGGGGGAGCCAAATTTTAATGACCTATTTTTTCACATGCTTGCAGAGAATGGTTTACCAAAACTGAGTTACTGGGTTGTCCTTTTTCACATTTTCTAGGTTGGTAAAAGCACCGGGGACCCAATTATAGCACTTAAACATGGAAAAAGTTAGCCTGGTTAGCCAGACCTACATCAAGATGTAAGGTCTGGCAACTCTTCACACAAACGGCTCAATGCAAGGGGCGGGATATAAGGTTGTCCCTCAAAATGCCTCTGCACGCAATAGGATAGCGCTTTGACCAATCAGAGCAACGAAGAAGGTGACGTAGTTACCGTAACCAGTCGGCAAAGCTCCAAACACATCTTTCTTGCTTAAAAAGGACTTCAGTAGGGTTATTTGCTCTTCTCTCAAAGAAAAACATAAGTCTAAGTCCTCCAGAGTTGCGGCCAAAGCCGCTTCAAAAGAAAGCTGTTCGCCAGCAGCAGCAGCCATTCTTTGTTTTCAAGTAGGAACCGTTGCAGCTCTGTCGTCATCATGTTAAGCCCGCCCCACAGACGCTACACACGATGTGATTTGCCTGACCAAATTTTGGTTTTTGGAGCTGTTAAGTGTATTGTGAGTGCCTAGACTAAACCCTGGCAGCAAATATATTTTGCGGCCGCTAGGGTGCGTCTAGATTTCTAGGCTAGGAAAAAGTCAGATTTTCATGAAATGTCCCCTTTAGGGATGTTACTAATTGAAGTCGTTTTTAAAAGTTTCTTCACCTTAATAAGTGAAACATTTCAGTTGACAAAATAAAATTTTGTTACCAATTAAAGTAATTTGTTTTTATGGTTTATGGATCCTCTGTAGGCTAGGCTCATTTCAGTTCACTTCATTGGCTGCACTGAAAGTACAGAATGATGTACGATGTAAATATATTCAATTGTACGCTTTTTAAACTATAAACACTGGATTTAGAGTTACAGTCATCAATGCTTGCACGAGAGGGTCGAGTTCTGATCCAAGCATGACATATTAGACCCTTGACGTCTTGCATACCATAATCGTTTTTAAAGGACTCAGCTGAAGAGAAATATTTACGACTTTGATTATGGTGAACTTTCCATATCAAGAAATGTTGCCGGATTAGTAAAGCCAATATATGAAGAATGAGATCTGATGCGAAGAGGCCAGGAACCACGGCATCTCTTGTTTCTCGACCTTGTGTTTATGATAAACAATGAGTTTGAGAGTGTGGCTGAGAGGTCTGTATTGATTTGCAGTTCTTTAAGATGCCCCTAAGGCAGAGGCAGCGGCGCCTATGAGAATAAGACAGTAATTATGCATCCCTCTCTCTCTCTCTTTCCATCTTCTTGTCTCCCACACAGCACAAACTGACTTCCCACCATCTGCTGACAAACATCATTGATAACGGCCCTCATCGTCTGGTCACATCTGACTCAAGCAGTCAAAGAATAATTTGCATGTTATTTAAATAACATAGACTTGACCATGCCCTCACAGTTACTGAACAACAGCAGTTGTTAAGATAGGATTTAAAGCTTTTCAGTCCTTTGTCTGCTGCAATAGGGAAAAGCACTTCAGTTATGAGATATGACAAATAAAAATAGTGAGTCAGAGTAGCTTTATTGTAATTTCAACCATATACAACTTGTGCAGTGAAACAAAATGCTTCTATAGGACCAGATGCTACAAAAAAAACAACACAAGACAAGACACTTTTTTTGGTGGTATTCAAATGTTTGAATTCAGAGTTTGAATTAGCTTTGCTAGGGTGTTCTGGCCCTGCCTTAGCTTTAACATATTCTCAGCATTTGTCTCTTATGTTCGGTATGGTGGTAGCTAAAAGGGTGATTTTGATGGAGATGTAAGTCCACTTTACCTCCAAGTTTTCATAAATGGCTGGCGGAGATGGTTGCCGCCCTTAAGCTCGATAAGGTTCATTTTTCCAGGATTGATGCTTCTAAAAAATTTGATACAATCTGGGACCCCTTCCTTGGGAATCTTTCTAAGAGTTAAATTTGCTTGAGCATTCATGTAAATTGATGTATTTGGATGTGAATGGATGTATTTTGTCACTCCGTTTTGTTTGTTTTGATTACGTATGTAAGGTGTTTATTTTTTTTTTTCATTGTATCTGGTGCCTGTTTTTGGGGTGTGGTTCTTCTCCCTTTTATTTTGTTTTTTTCTTGTGTATTGTATATCTTTGTATACACTGCATACATACTTTCATCTTTTTTGTGTTTATTTAAAAAACTGTTATAAATAAATAAAAATAAAAAAGTTAACATAATGGCTGGGTTTGTCTAGCCTGGCTCCGCCCTCCTACGTGCTTCCGCTTAATTTTCATTTCGCTTCAGCAGTACGTCTGGGATTTCTCTATAGAGTTTTGTTTTCTCCTGCAAAAATCTGCAGGACCAATCAGCGAACAGATGGGGGTGGCTAAGAACGATGACGTTAAGGTCGTGCGTCAGTTTGAGTTGTAGTTCAGTAATGGCAGCGGAGAAAGACGTGAGAAAAGCTATTCGGTCCGTTGTTGCAAAACTGCCGAATATACAAAAGTTAAAGCCGGAGCAAGAACCAGGTTTGCTAAGTTTTGTTTGTCTGATTATTCTGACTTGTTGTTTCCGGACGGTTTCGGTGCATGATATACGTCACGACCACACGTTCACGATTAGCTTTGGCAGATCCTGAGTGACTCTGGGCAGATCCAATAGTTTTAAACTTCAACAATGGACCCTCCTTAACGGAAGTAACGCTTTGCAATAGAGCGTGGCCAGACTCTCTGTACAAATGAAATGAATGTACGAGAGTCTGGTTGGACCAGGCTAGGGTTTGTCCCTTCTTCACCCAATGCTGAGTTGAAAATAACCCAGCATTTTTAATTCAAACAGAATATAGTCAAATCTATATTGACTGTTTTTATTTATATCTTTTTTTATATCCCCTTTAAAGGGATAGTTTGCCCCAAAATAAAAAATTATGTCATTATTTACTCACCCCTATGTTGTTTTAAATGTGTATGAGTTTCTTTATTCTGTTGAACACAATAGAAGATAGATATTTTGTTAAATAATGGTAAGCACACAGTTGATGATAGCCATTGACTTCCATAGTTTTTGTTTTTTCTACTATGGAAGTCAATGGGTACCGTCAACTGTGTGCTTAGTGCATTATCATTTATCAAAATATCTGTATCCTTTTTTGTGTTCAACAGAACAAAGAAACTTATACAGGTTTGGAACAACATCAAGATAAGTAAATGATGACAGAATTTTTATTTTTGGGTGAAATCACCCTATGCTGGGTTGTTGTTACCCAACTATGGGTTGAAAGAACCCAGCATTTGGGTTGAAATTAATTGTTGGGGTTTTCCATGTTTGACACAAGAGACAACCCAACATTTTAAAGCCCCCCTAACCTACAAAAAATGAACTTTTAAATGTGTTTCTATCAGAAAATGGGTCACCAGTGTGTGTGCGCAGAAACATGCTATTATTATACAAATCCATCTAATCTCCTTTAAACCGCAACAGTCACACAAAACAGGCTGTTGGGGAACCCCCAGGAATATGATGTCACATTGATTACGCCCCAACCCCCTGCTTTGCATACAGGGAGGGGAACAGAAGCTTCATTTGCATTTAAAGAGACACACACAAAACAGTGCGTTTTTTCATTGCAGCCACAAATGGACATGTTCAACACCGTATAATCAAAGATCTGTGGTGTATTTTGAGCTAAAACTTTACAGACACATTCTATGGATACCAGAAACTATTTTTATATTGCTGAAAACACCTAGGTTAGGGGGCCTTTAAAGTGTGAAACTGAGATGAAACATAAATGAGAACCTTATACATTAAATATCCAGAGCTATAAAAAAGCACCCTCAAAGAGAGAGAGAGAGATTTTATTTTTATGCACCTAAAAAGCCCTGTTCTCATAATGCCATTTTATGTGATTAATACCACCATTGACAAAATAGGCAAATGGATTGTTTTTCTCTTTCTGGGCAATATCCATTTGCCTTCATCTGTGATTATAACCAGGACAGGTCTGATCCCTAATCCTCATGTTCCTGTCTGAATCTGCTCTCAGAGGTGAATACAGAATTGGGCTTAACTCTGACACAGTTCAAATCTTCGCATCCACTGTAATGGAGGCCATGCACTCTGCAAGTTTGATATTGCTTTAAGCAGATCAGCAACCATTTTCACAATGTATATTATATTGTATATAAGTACACTATGTACTACGTTTTTTTGGCAGTGTAATGTGTGCACAGTACTGTTTATCTCAATATCAACATAAACATCTTACAATCGATGATCCTGTATCTAAATTGGCAAGCATTGTGTTAACAGCATAAATGTATATGCTGGTAATGTATAGACTGTGAATGCACTGTAAATCGCATTGGATAAAAGCATCTGCCAAATGCATGAATGTGAAATGATCAAAAAGAGTTTATGCACTTTGATTTCTATTGAATCTTAGTTATTTCAGGCCTCTATATTTTCTGTGTCTGCTGATATTCTCTGAATGTTCAAACATGGCAGTGTAGGCGTTCAGCCATTCGTTGTGCTCCACCGACTGCTCAGATTATTGCCATCCATCATTTGTTTACACACTCATTTGGAAAATCGAGCTGTTTTACTCCCTGAAATTATAATTTGTCCCCTAGCCGCGTAAGGTGAACATCAACAGTGATTTTTCTTCTCTTTTGTACTCCTGAGATACCTTCTCAACATAGAATCGACCGCTTTGGTATGTTTCAGATTTACTGAGGTTTACTGTGTCTTTACACCTTCGTGGACATGTGAAGGTGAAGTGATGCTGATGCTGAAATATCCAGTGACTTGAATTGATGTTGCCAATGTTGATGTCATTTGGGACCTTTTGTCATTGCAATCGTTCCCTAAATAAACACACACTGAGCTTTTGAAATGAAAAAAAAAAAAAACACCTCAAGGCATCTCTCTGTCACGCGTACCTATGCAAAGTATTGTGTACTTCAAATTTGCCTTTGCAAAAAAAGCATTATATGCTAAACATTTCCAAAATAATACCAATTTGCATAATTAATTTTTCACAAACATATTTTTGCAAATATTTTCATTTGCATTAAGCATAAGTGAAAAACCAATAAATGAAAAAAAAAATAATGTTACATTGTTAAAAAAAATGATCAAAAATAATGATTCCTTGCTGTCAGGAAGTACTTTTTAAAAAGATCCTGAAATGTAATTTAGGTTTACATTTGCTACCAATATGCAGGGTGCGATATGATGGGGGGATTATCTCCCTCTGATCATTTTATCCCTGCCGGTGATCAAAAAATCCTGGTGGGGACAAAATTATATCCCCCCTTGATTAATGGTCCTCAAACAGCCATATAAACGGCCTAAAATAATGATAATTTAATATAAGTAAAAATGCTGCCATGCAATAGTGCAAACAACTGGAAAATCAGGAATGGAGTATTACTGTCAGTGCTTTTGCTTCTGTGACAATAGGAAACAAATAGTATGGAAGTATTGTGATAAATAATGAAGAAGATATTTTAATAAATGATGGTAAGCACACAGTTAATGGTACAATTGATTTGCATCATATTTGTTTTTCCTTCTATTGAAGTCAATGGTTAAAATCAGTTGTGTGCTAACCATCATTTATCAAAATATCTTCTTTTGTGTTCATCAGAACAAAGAAATTCATACTGGATTAAAACAACATTAGCGTGAGAAAATTATGACAGAAAAAAAATTTTTGGTTGAACTCCACTGAAAAAATTAACTTTTTGGTGTAGTAATATATATTAGATTAACTCTCATAATTTCTACATAATAATATTAACATTTATTGAGAACTAGATTTTCCTAAGTAAAATGATGATAAATACACAATTAATTCATGCAGAAAATGAACTGTTTAAAAATAGTAAGTCGTATTAGATATTTTCTTGTATTATTTAACTGTTTTATAGTCACTGCACATTAAGTAAATTTTAGAATAATTAAGTAAATTTTAATCAAAAACTTAGCAGATTCAAGTAAAAAATCTTAGTTCATTTAACTTAAGAATATTAAATCCATTAAACAAAAAAATAAACCAATATTAACCTTAATTTATTTGCACATGTTGTAAGGAATAACCACAATCCTTTGAGCCTGAATATTTTTATTTTTTAAGCTTTAAATAAGAACTGATAAGAACTTTAACTACTTTAAGTTTTTGTAACACAGGCCAGCTAGTCAGTGAGAGCTGTGCAGTAAGTAAACCTTACTCCCCAACTTCAAGAAGTCCTCTAGTGAAAGACATTAAAGCTCATGGCCTTTAGCCTCCTTGTTAGAGCATCCGACTCTCCAGAGTGGTTCGAATCTCCCCCCATCGATTTTTTTTTCACAATTCGCACCCTGCCAGTTTGTATCTTTAAGGTACTAATATAAATTCTTTAGGTGCGAAGGTGTACTTTTTGAAAAGGTACCGCCCAGCTACACTCTAAAAACAAACGGGGCTAAATAGCACTAAAAGTGGTTCTTGGGTCATAATCATAGAGGAGCCATTTTTAATGCTAAATATCACATATGAAGCACCTATGAAGAACCATATGGGGGTCATATAGCACTACTATAGCACCACACATAGCACAATATGGTTCTACACCGGTGCTGTATAATGGGTCCTTAATGATTACGAGCCAAGAACCACTTTTAGTGCTGTTTAGCACCATTTTTTCCATTTTTTTACCACCACTTCTGACAGTGTAGCATAGCATCTATACTTTACTATACAGTTCCAGTCTCAAACAAATAGTGAGGATAGAAATAATAAAAAATACAATTTTACAATTTTATGGTCATGTATGGCTAAATAACATATCGTCTCTGTCCTTCCAAAATTTTGTATCTCCATATTTTGTAATCTATTTGTCATAAGCCATTATTTTTGATTACCCTTTATGCTTATCATTGGGTTTTGCAAATATTTAATCAATAACAAGTATTTAAAAGAGCTTGTTAGCTTAGACAACACAGTGTGAAAAATTAATAAAGTAATTAAAAAAAGAGTTTCTTTAAAAAGAGGGAATTTGGACGTACAACATTTTAGAAGGACACTATTTATCATCATGGAATTTAGTAGGAGGTCATAATATGAGAAGTTTTGGCAAATATGACTGCGATTAGCATAGCAACATATTTCAAATAAATCACAATTGTCTCTGTGTACAGTATTTGTTGCTTTTGTTGCACGCTTAAAATCAATCATCACAGTATCTATATACAGTATATTATCTGGAGCTATTGCATTACAATACGTAAAAATGAACCGTGGTTTGTCTAAAGAACATGCGTGAGAAAATATGACCTGTGCATGATATAAACCATATGATTTATGAAGCATGAAGATTTATGAAGATTATTGGTATATGGACTTTATGGACTAACATAGACAGATGCTTGTATCGCTGATGGTGATGGTAAGGCACACTGACCTACAAGATTTGCTCACGCGTGAAACCGAAGGGAGTTCTCAACAAGAGCCACTGTCTGTAGTTGCCGTTTCTACCCGCTTGGCCCAGAAATAGAGGAAGCTCATGGGACAGTTTTTTTATTTTTGAGATGAGATCATGGAACAACATAAAGCCATCATGTCCTGTCACACACAACATGACGTTTAAATGCACCGAATGTTAAACATTTCTGGAAAACGTTAAGATCTCGTATTGGTCTATGTTACATAGATACTGTATTATGTTGATGTTTTTGCAATTTAGTATTTAGAGTGAAACTGAACTAGACAAAGTGTCTAAATATAAATCTAATGTAAGACAGAGCAATTGTTCAGTAGGTGTTAACCACTATATCTCATTTACAATCACATTTCCTGGCCACATGAAACACTAAAGCCAATGGTTGTGGTGATGTCAAAGTTGCAGAACACAAATGTGAATGGAGTTTTGATTTAATTCATCATTTTTTGGAAAGGGTGGAGGGAATCATTGATTGAAACATTACAACCGCTTGCATCACACAGAATGTTTTGTGCATAAATTATTCGTATGAACGATATTTTGTGTAAACAAATTATACATTTTCACCATTAACCCCATCAGCAACTGCTCTACTCATGGCTGCCTTCTATTAAATCCCGTTATATAATAATTCACGGTTAATCTTTGGCCAGCAAATGTAAGTTGTTTTATACGTTGCCATGTTGCTAACAGGAGTACTGCATATTTTTTTGTATAATTTAATGATGATCTTGTCAGGAATTGCTGGAGACAGAACCCAAGTGCTGATAGCTTCAGGACACAACTTTATTGTACAAAACACAGAGAAAAACAAAACACAAAAGGGGTTAAACAACAGTAGACTTGGCAAACAACAAAAACAGACTAGACTTGACTAAACACTGAACTAGACAAAAGACTTGAATTAACTAAACTAAGACTTAACTTCAGTTCAACAGACTAAACGGGAAACTTCACTAGGGCTGCACGATTCAAGCTAAAATGTGAATCACGATTTTTTCCATGGGAATTGAGATCCCGATTCTCTCACCCGATTCTCTTTTTTTTACAAAAACATTTATTATGCACTTAACTAAAAAAAAAACGTGCTACAGGACTTTCAGTTATAATAACGTGTCTTAAAAGTCTCTCTTATTTTAGACCCCTTAAAATTTAGAGTAATTTAAAATTTGTTAACGTTAGCTGTTAAATTGAACCTGTGCTTTTTGTACTATCAAACTGGCCAACCTTAAAACTTTAAAAACACTAACGTTAAACCTTTAAAAGACTAAACGATCAACATTTTGAGGCATCAGAGAGAAACGCAGACATGTAACAATGTTCCCCTCATGCTAAAAACCCTTTCTAATGGAGAACTTGTGGCGGTGACACAGAGGCCGTTTCTCAATCTGAAGGCTGCAGCCTCTATGGAGGTCGCATTTCTAAACTGCGCATCATAATTTCAGAATATTAACAATTAACGTTATAAAGATGACTAATATTTTTAGTTAATAATAAATTGTTGAAGTATGTTTATGACTTGCGAATGTAATGCTCCGTTAACTCAAATGAACCAGGCTTGATGACGTATACAGCCTGCATATGCGACCTCCGGAGGTTCCAGCCTTCCGATTTAGGTAGGTCCTGAGGTAAATAATTTCCTTGCCTTCTTTCGGAACCATTGTTGTTGCATCTCCGTCGCCACCAGGATTTTCCACAATGACGCTCGTTAATCCTCTCTTTTTGGTGAAAATTGTGGCTCCAAATCCACCAAGTAAACGACTGTGTTTAGGTCTGCCGCCTTGTTATACGTCACGCGAGTGACAGCGGAACGCCGCAAATGAGATGAGAGAGAGGAAAGAAACGATCGGGTCTGATTGGTGAATGAATAGGCTTTGGTTTTACCCTGTATGAGTGTGTGTTAGCAAGTTTGACTGATATTCTTGGATTGTAATCTAAATACGTGAACACGTAAACGCAGAATCTGAATACAGGGAAATACTGTATATGCAAGTGAATCGCCGTCATTTAAAATGAAGATCGCATACATGTATGAATCGAGATCGTGATTCTTTTTCGATTAACCGTGCAGCCCTAAACTTCACAAGGTTACAATGTTACTAAGATACAGGTTTACAAATCTAAAAAACAGCACGAGACCAAAACACACGGGCAATAAAAAGGGAGAATCTAATGAGGGCGGGAGATGAGAAAGGAGAGCACATGGCACACCAATACATACAATGACCATGTGCTTCCACACAAAACACGTGGGACTGTCATGATCCTGACACAAGACTAGAAAAGCATGAAGGATTGTGACAGATGTCTAATGCTACTTGGATATATGACCTTGTATTTCTGTGCCTTATGCTGAGTTTACACCAAACGCGTTTTGGGCGTCAAAATCGCATCTACCGCGCCTAGTTTGCCACTTGAACACTTTGAATGCATTCGCGCGTGTAGAGCGGAGTAGACGCGTGGAAAAAGCAAGCATTTGACGCGCGTCCGAGGCAAAATCTGCTTCTTGTGGGAGGGGCAACTGCTGTGCGAGTGTCTGTTTGCAAGATGACTGATGCTGATTGTGCATTTATCAAGAGAGTTACCAGTTTGTATTTGGTAACCTTACTATAGGGGGAAAATAAGCGGCGCGGGTCGATAAACGTCACGTGACTCAAAAGTGAAGTGTGTATTACAACTTACCAGGTTGCCCAAAGTCCTTACTGACACTTTTCCAAGTGAGGTCCTTTTTATTCCTGTCTCCTCCATAGAAATAAGAACTTGTGTCGTATAGCTCCGGGTGACTGCGCACGGACAATATCAAGCCTTGGTTGAATGAGTGACTCCGGGCGGGGCTGCCTCCACAGCAGCAGGCAGGCTCCTGATTGGTTAACGCAGCGCGAAATTCCGCCAAATTTTTGGTCCAACTCAGGCGTCAGCCACAAATTCGCGTGAAACGCAAAATGCACAAAAGCACCATTCGCGCGTACCGCGCACAACGCTCAATTCGCGCCTTTGGCGCGAGCTTCACGCGCGAATGAGGCGGAAACGCGTCTTCCGCTCCGTGCCGAATGCCACTTCCGCGCCGCGGGACCTCCTGACGCGCGTCAACGCGTCTGCACATTGACTTAACATTGAAATCACTCGCGATTCATGCCTCTACCGCTGTTGGTGTAAACGCAGCATAATACTCTCCGTCAGGGTTCGTATAAGTTTCTGAATGTTTTTTACGAGTATAGCCATGTATGATGTCATAAAGGGCGGAATTCCTTCTCCAGGACGGTTCCCACACAAACATGGCCTAGTTCAATGCTGGATTTGCAGATCGTCTAAAACTGATATATATATAAATGAAACGTTCCCGGCAGCGATAAATGATCCTAGTCACCGCAGGTGGTAAATAAAACTTCACATGTGTTTCTGATTCTTTTGCTCAGCCCAGAGCACACCTCCAAAATCTAATCTAGCTTTTATTAACCTAATAAAACTAAAGAGTCTACAGAAATAATTACATATAGTAACAATAATACATTTAATAAAACATTGTATTTAATTTGATTTTGTTTAAATCAATTAACTTTAAATTGAATTAATTTAAACACACAAAACTAAAATACCATCCACTTTTCTGACATGAAAAGTGTATTACAGCCAGCTGCGCGAGATGGTTTTCGAGATTAAGACGAGTGACACATCTTACCCCTGCATGTGGGCATTAGTCATATCTGCCTTTGGGAGCTGTATTATATTAAAATAATGGGGGAAGATTTATCTGCAATGACTGCAGTCCAACTCAGCGTTTGAGTCTATGTGGATCACTTACTGTCATAGCCTAACAGCTGGCTTATTAAAAGCTCTCCCATCAGGCTCTCCGGAGGAGGTGTTTCTTGAAGTTTCTGGAAATAAACCGATTACACACACACACACATAAATATTGTTATTCATATGATGTACATCCTTGGCCTCATCTACATTTTCCGACTGAAACAGCAAAACCAACTTCTTTAAGCAAAAATATCAGCTTGTTCATACTTTTTCAGTGGAATCAGAGCTTATAAACAATACAGATCATTCAAAATAATTATCCCATCAGTGGCATGACATGAATAAAAGAAAACAATATATGTGCTTTATACTCTTCTTCAGCTCCCAGACTGGTAATTGTTGCTGGCAGTGATTGACGAATGGTTTATCAGCCCAGACTAGGGCATGATATTAAATATGTAACCTTGAAGGGGATAAAAGACAAAAATTTGTATTGAAATATGAATAGTGTGATCTAAAGCTCGCCCTAAGACGACCCATCTCCCAAAGGAATATAACGTACAAAACGTCAGATCTGGGGAAGTTTGTAATGAAGCTTTGATATGGTTTTATTCCAGTTGTGGTTACTCAAAACTGCATCATTATTGCAGTTGCACAAAGCAAAAAACACAAAGGGATTAGAAATGAAGAAATTCACCCAGGAGGAAACAAATTAATTGCATACTTCTTTGAACAATGAGATACTTTATTTTCCAAACTAAAAGTGCCCAAGGCTGAGAGCTCTTCAAAATGATTTGAATGATTTGACACATCGATATTGTCTGTTAAGAGATCCCTATCAGAGTAAACATTTTACTAATAAGGAGATTTTTGAGCAAGTGCACATCTTATTGAAGGAAATTATTTGGATGATAGCATTTGCTTCACTATTATTTTATTCAGCTTATACTGTCAGGTGTCACTGGGGTTTTACCTATTCATATTAGTACCTTAGATTTACATATAAAGAGAGCGTATTATATCTTAAAGGGATAGTTCGGCCAAAAATGATATTAAACCCATGATTTTCTCACCCCCGAGCTGTCCGAGTTGCATATGTCCATCGTTTTTCAGACAAACACATTTTCGGATATTTTAGAAAATGTTTTAGATCTTTCAGTTGATTAAATGTAATGTTACGGGGTCCACGACCTTCAAGTCCAAAAAAAGTGTGTCCATCCTTCACAAATTAAATCCAAACGGCTCCAGGATGATAAACAAAGGTCTTCTGAGGGTAATCCGTGCGGTGGTGTTGTAGAAATGTCCATATTTAAAACTTTATTAACCTAAATAACTACCTTTCAGTAGCGCCGCCATCTTAGCCTCCTCTGTATTCAGGAGAGAGTATTAGCGTAGTGTACGCACTTTTTTTAGTGACGTATGACAAATTCGGAGGGCTGGGCACAGAGCAGCAGCTGAGTAGCCTTCGTAGGCGGCGTAAGCTCTCATTCTGAATGCGGACGCAACTAAGATGGCGGCGCTACCGGAAGGTAGTAATTTTAGTTTATAAAGTTTTAAATATGGATATTTCTACAACAACACCACACGGATTACCCTCAGAAGACCTTTGTTTATCATCCTGGAGCCGTTTGGATTTATTTTGTGAAGGATGGACACACTTTTTTTGGACTTGAAGGTCGTGGACCCTGTAACATTACATTTAATCAACTGAAAGATCTAAAACATTTTCTAAAATATCCGAAAATGTGTTTGTCTGAAAAACAATGGACATATGCAACTCGGACAGCTTGGGGGTGAGTAAATCATGGGTTTAATATCATTTTTGGCCGAACTATCCATTTAAAGATTCATATTAGTATCCCTAGGATATATATTAGTACCAAATGTATACATATCTGCAAATATCTACCTAATGGAACGTTTTGGGGCACTGCCCCACTGATAGCTTTTTAATAGTGTATAGTAATCTTATTTTTGGTGTGACTTTACCATAATCACAGCAGGTACACTGCAAAAAATTACTTTCTTACTTAGTATTTTCGTCTTGTTTTCAGTAGAAATATCTAAAAATTCTTAAATTAAGATGCACCCTGCAAGCAGAGAGATAGTGTAGATTATTTCAAAACATCTGCTTGAATAAACATGAACTAAGTGTCATTTGAAGTCTTAATCAAACATATATTTATTAATACATTTAATTAACAAAATTAACCATTTAGTTTTTTTCTAATTTAACACTTCAGCATGACCGCATCATATTTACATTTTTAAAACATGGCCCTCGAAGAAGAGTAGTTGAAAACCCCCGCTGTACAGTCTGAATAGAGCTGAAATTCATCTCAAGCGTCGAAGCACTAGGGAGATCATTTTCACTATCGCCTCCAAGAAGTGAGTCTGAGCAGTATGTTAAGGTTTCCTGACTCGCCTAATTCCAAAGAACTTTGAAACTAAGAGGAGCAATTCCTCATGTTGAGGCCCCCGAATTGGACGATTAACTCAGGAATTAAATTGTCTAAATATTTTTCCCCATAATGTAGTGGTTTAAGGGAACCATGAAACATTTTTCAGAGTACATATCTTATTCATACACCATTTAGTTGATAGATTTTTAAAACAAAGGTCTTAAAACAAAGGCTGATTTATAGATATCTAACATTTAGCTAATGCCAAAGCTATAATGTTTATTATTATATATGCTGGCAGCAGAAAATGCCACAAAAACATATGGCTTAATGTATTGTGGTGTTTTATACACTGAAAAAAAATATTCATTCAATTTGCAATCAATTTATTGAAGCTACATTTAAACAAAAGTTTTTTTATTTTATTTTACTTTACTAATCTTTTTTGTTTAAATGTAGCTTAAATAAATTGATTGCAACCACTTACTTTTAAAAAAAATAGTAAATTAAATGAATAAATTTTTTTCAGTGTATTATGCGTGATTGTCATGTAGCTCAGTTGGTAAAGCAAAGCGTTAACAGCACAAAGGTTTAATCTCAAGGAACACACATCCATCTCCTAAAACACCTTGAATGCATTGTAAGTCGCTTGGATGAAATCATTTGTAAATTTTGCAAATTGGATTATGGAAAGTGGTGAATAAGGGACCATCTAAAAAGTCCACAGGGGTGTCCAAAGTCGGTCCTGGAGGGACGGTGTCCTGCAGAGTTTAGCTAAAACTTCCCTCAACACACCTGCCTCAAAGTATCTAGTCTGCCTAGTAAGACCTTGATTAGCTGGATCAGGTGTGTTTGATTAGGGCTGGGACAAAATTCTGCAGAGACACCGGCCCTCCAGGAGCAGGATTTAAACGAATCTGAATTTTGATTTGTACAATTGCATGATAACACCCCACACTGCAGTTTTATGTCATTTAGATAGCATTTAACTTAAAAATGTAATGGGTCAGTTTTTACTGTGGTTTTGATTAATCCAGGACTAGGCCTTAGTTATATTGGGACATTTAACTCTTTCCTCACCAATGACGAGTTATCTTGTGAATTAAGAGAAAACATTGGAAAAAAAAACACGTGTTCCTGATGAGTTTTTATGTTAATCTGTAATACGTTTAAATGACACCAATTTAATTTAAGTACAAAAAAGTATTTACTCATTTTAAACTCTGTGTATGTTTTTATAATCGTTCTGAATCTGATCTCTAACAAAATTGCTTCACAAAAATGTAATTATTTCAGCTTTTTGCTAATAAAAAAATATTTTTGAAGAAAATAACCATATTTAAGAGTTTATACACAGAGAAAAATTATAGATAGGATGAAGGTTTTTTTCCCGTTTTGTTTGTTTGTTTGAAAGCAGCGGGTCTGTTCTTTCATTTGATATATTTATATATTTTTAGAAGAAAATTTTCCTCGTGAAACTTGTGAAAATCACAAAAATGCTTTTGGGCAACTTTTAAAAAAGGCTTGCGGGGAATGAGTTAAGTAGTTTTTACAAACAAACCTTACAAAAAACCTTACTGGTGTGCACCTTGAGACACAGAAATGGCACTGACATATTTTAAGGGGAAACTGCCCCAATAATTTGTTTTTTCACAAAAAGGGTTGGTTGTTTTTTTTATTTGTTTTTGTTTTTTTGGAGGAGGATGGGTTCTGTGACCCTGTCTGAAAAGTCGTTTTCTACATAAAATCATCCTACATAATGTAAAGAACGTTCTGTGAAAATGTAATCTTGATTTCTTTAATATTGTCATGTCAAAGATTAAAATCAATGTGAAATCAATGAAATTAATCTTTAATGCGTCTAATCTCATACATTGAGACTTTAGCATGGATTTTACAGACAGGGTCACATAATATATAATAGATATATTATAATAATTAATTCTTATTTATATGAATTCATTGATTCAGTACAGCTAAAGCGTCATTTGACTGATCTCATGAACTCCTGCATTGATTACTTCTTTGACTTTAGCTACTGTACCAATGAACAGAATAGATTTGTACTTAGTTTCCACTAGCAACAACATTTCTAATTTCCCTTTAGTATTAGCATTTTAAATGCAAAGTGATGTTTCAGGGCTTATCAAAGAAAAGTCTTCGGAGGTCTTCTCCAAACTTCCCTGCTCTTCAGAAGTCCTTCAGGCATGATTGCAGGCTTTTTCATTTTCTGTGTTGCACCACATCCACTCAAGCACTTACCATACCTGCAGCAAAATGATGGCACATGACACAAGACCTTAATTTCTTTGTCAAGCTTTGCTGATGGAAATCCACAGGTTGCAAACACTCAGGATAAATGGCTTGTACTTACACCTGCCGACACACTTGTATATCATTTACAGTGGCTTACAGGTGAAGGAAGCAGCACTTTAACTGTTTGAAGTTTGGGGAAAGGTAAGTATAGGGAAATGCATCAAATCTGTAAAAATGGTGATTTAGGTTCACTGTTTACAACAATTAAAAGAAACTGTTTAATTTTTTTAAATTATATAAACATTGTTATTATTTAGCTCTGTGCTTCATTTTGCTGTTATTATCAAAACATATTTGAATTGGTAAATAACAAATTTAGTGTGTCAGTGCAGTCCATTATCTGTTCACACTTCGACCCACCCTGTTTTCATAATCATATAAACAACTTGGTTAGAGAAGCAGACGTGGTGCAGTAGATCAAAGCCTGTGCAAAAAGATCATGGGGAGTTTTTACTCCATATGCAACATTTCAGTTGGAGTTCACCTTATTTCACTAATAAAACATGACAGTGAATGGCCAGTTTTCTCATTGATTTTCTCCATAGGGATTTTCAAAAAGTTTTCGATTTAGTCATGAACCAAACCAAGCTGCAAGATGAAATAAAACATTAAAACATTTTGATTTTGCAAATAAAGTATATACAAATTTTGAAACAACAAATTTATAGTATTGTGAACTTAATTTCTAGACATTTCATTGAACGCAAGCTTGTTGCCGCGTTTATGCACCTTGACCGATGTTAACTTCCAGTCTTTGCTTATTTATCGGTCTGGCTTGCCACTAAACTGACCTCTGAAACAAATACCTAGTGTAAAAAAAAAAAAATGCTATTTTCCTAAAGATGAAATAAGGCAGTAAGCATAGATCACCGCTGTGCAGATTTGGCAGCCATAAGGCAAGAATTTAAGGATCTGTAGCTAACACTGAATACATAAAGTTTGCATAGTAATGTTAGCTCAGTAGTAGTTGATACGCTTTAGCTATGATTTGAACTAAGGTCAATGGTTATTTATTTAGCTTGTTATCAGAAATAATCTACTCTAGAGAGACACTGTTATTGATTTTTGTCTACTAGAAGTTAAGTTTGGGACACAAAACTGTTTGTTTATGTTGTTGCCGCTGAAATTGTCTATAAATAAATATAACCTTTAGAACCAATAATACTTTGTACATGATACTTACAAACTGAAAAGTTACAAAACCATTAAACAAGATTTTTACGTTTATGCTTTTATCTAATGTGACTTACAATGGATTCAATACACATTACTGGTATGTATGTTCCCTTTAAAGGTGCAATGTGGGACTTTCTCTTTTCTTGACCGAAATGCAATATAATATAATTATATTATCAGTGATGCATAAAGACCTTAAAGGAATAGTCTACTCATTTTCAATATTAAACTATGTTATTTCCTTAACTAAGAAGAGTTGATACATCCCTCTATCATCTTAGTGCGTGCACGTAAGCGCTGGAGCCTGCTGCGACACTTCGATAGCATTTAGCTTAGCCCCATTCATTCAATGGTACCACTCAGAGATAAAGTTAGAAGTGACCAAACACATCAACGTTTTTCCTATTTAAGACAAGTAGTTATACGAGGAAGTTTGGTGGTACAAAATAAAACGTAGCGCTTTTCTAAGCGGATTTAAAAGAGGAACTATATTTTATGGCGTAATAGCACTTTTGGGAGTACTTCGACTCGGCGCTGTAACACTCTCCCTCTCCCATTATGAGAGGGAGAAGGGGAGCGGACTTTTCAGGCGAGTCGAAGTACTTACCGCTAGATGCTAGATGCTACTAAAAAAACACATTACACCTTTTAACCCATTGACCTTTGCATTGCAATATTCTACCAATTAAATTACAGCAACACTGATTTTTTTTTAAATGACACTGCTGCAGTGCATATACAGTACCATCACTTAAACTTCAAGCTCAAGATAGTGTATCTGTGTGTCTTATGAGGTTCTACCTTTTTGTTAAAAAAGCTCTCTTAGAAAAAAATGTATGGGCTTTTTAACTTCTATACCCCGCCGTTGTGCCCTCTTGAACGCACTAATATGTCTCTGATATCGACTGCACTGTTCAATCTAAATTCATCTTCTGGCAAATGAGTGACAGCTGTACTTTCCATGTCTTTTTTCTCCTCTTTGTTCATCGTTCCCTCCTCACCATTATTATCTTTCAAATTCAATAAACATCTCTCTGCATTAAAGGCTCTGCATATCTCTGCTCCTCCATCTATTGCCTGGCAACTGGGTGTTCTTGCCGTGCGGACCACACACAGGCATTCATCACACTTTTAGTCCAAAAGAAAGAAGACGTTTAGATCCAGCACTCCATTAAATGAATCTCTCTTGGTGATTTATCAATGGAGAAATGTGGTTGAAGTTATGTGGCGTTACCGCGGTTTGTAGTTCATGTTTACATACTTTAAAACTAACGATTATCTCTATTATGCAGTTATGACGACGTTGACGTTCTGTTAAGCGTTCATAGCACGTATTTGTAAACCACCAGGGTTTACGAACATGATTCATGGTCGCAGAGCGAAAGAAATGATGTGCTGTAGTTATTAAAATGCAGGGGGGACAGAACTGAGTGGGCTGTGCATGTTTGACGAAGGCCCTTATCAATGTACCTTCAAATGTCGAAAGATTTGAATTCTGAAATTACAGCCAGAGAGTCATTCATATGGAAATGACATCTATTTTCTTTTTGTTATTCTCCATTTTCATGCCGAGATGTCATGTGCATATTCATAGTCAAATTGTACTTTTTTGCATAACCATATGGCACACCATAAAAGTATTAGTTGTTTTTACTTAGCATTTGTAAAGTCAACCTTTATATCTTTTTTTATGCAAACCATAGGCTCTTCTTTTTATTGTTGTGTCTTTTACTGTGTTTTATTTATGAATACAAATTCAAATTAGTCGGGGTTTTTTCAGGATAATCCTACTTTTTATTTGTAATGTTAATGACAGTGTCTGTGGGATGAGATATTGTTTAATGGTAAAACATTAGCAATGCCTTATGTAAGTCACTGCATTTTTGCTTAAGGGCTCTTTATTCAACAAGGCCAGCGATGTTGAAATGCACAGACAGCTCTGATGAAGTTATGAGTCATGATGTGTAGTCTAACATCTGCCACAAAATGGATGTACAAGTAGCCTACTGTTTGAGATGTCTGGTTTATAATAATTTCACTTTAGATTCAATGGATGAAAAGATCAAAACATGTTTGCAGAATTACAGATATTAGATATGTCAAATCCTGATTAACAAACTGATACTCAGACTCACGTCAACTGCAGTTGTACCATCAATTTAATGAGAAACATTTACAAATATAAAAACTTAATGTATGAAAGGCTAAAGTTGTACATTTTACATTTTTAGGCAAATCCTAATATAGTCTCAAAGCAACTTTAAAGTCACAATTGCCAAAATTTCATGATATCATGTTTTTATACTGTATGTTTGCACCCTGGTGAAAACGTCAGGAGAGGTAGGAGAAGTGGCATAGTTTCACTTCATGCGTATTGACGCTAATGCCTTCAACCACAAGAGATGATTTAACTACTGGTAACATTTCCACTTGTGTATCAGACCGTATGCAAAGCTTTTGAAGTACACTACATACCTAAAACCAAATTGTTTCAACCTACGTTTGGGTAAAATTTGGTAAAAACCCAACTCTTGGTTTTTAATTGACTTAAGCTGGGTTGTTTCATCCCATGCACTGAAAAAAAATGATTCATTGAATTTAATAATTTTTTTGAAGGTAATTGGTTGCAATCAATTTATTTAAGCTACATTTAAACAAAAAAGATTAATAACCAAAAAAATATATAAAACTTTTGTTTAAATGTAGCTTAAATAAATTGATTGCAACCACCTTAAAAAAAATGATTAAATTCAATGAATAATTTTTTCAGTGTGGTTGGGACAAATGTAGACATTTTCTTTGTAATTTTTTTCTGTTAATTTGTCTGATGTGTATTGCTGCTTTGAAGTTATGAAACGTTGTAAGAAAGTGCTATACAAATAAATGTGACTTGATTTAATTTAAACCCAATGGTTGGGTTTGTCAATATTAACTGTAAAAATATGCTGCATTTTTGTTGAATCAACATATATTGTTACTTAACATAAAAAATTAAGTTAAAAAAATTAAACTTGATTTTATAAGTTAAGTCAACTTTTCACAATTCAGTCATGAATTGACTTGCAAAACCAAATGGGTTTAAATCTTACAGTGTACCCAACAAAAATAAAAAAATAAATAGGTCAATTAAAAAATAAGCCGTTAAAACCTATCACAAGCACTTATTAGTTAAAAAAAAAACAGGTACTGAAGTCCACCTAATTGAAAAGATTAAGTTAAAATCACAAGTTGGCCCCACATGAATATTATATAATTAGGTTATATTTACCTAATGAATAACAGAACAAAATATTTTTGTTGGCTGAACACAAATTTTCCTATAATATTGTATATTCATACTCTACTTAGGGCTGTCACAATGATTAAATAAGCGTCTCATCACGATTGTTTGACCTCATCGTGATGATTTCAGATCACCACAATGAGTATGTTTACATGCACAGAATAAGCGGATAACTATTAAAAATCTGCTTATTATTCACCTTATTCCGCCACGCCCCTTTTTAATTCTTCGCTCTTCCGCATTTTGTCAACCGACTTCCGCTGCTAATATGTCACAGTGCATTCGGTGGTTAGTTTGGTGGTTAGAAGATTGTTTGTAGTTCACTACAACTTTAGTGAAATGACAAATATCGCTACTGCTATAAATGTTTTAAATTAAGAGCACGGTTAAAACTTCATACGACGATTGGATAGTCTTATAATGTCCCATCAATCGTCTCGTGGTTAGACGATATGAAGCAGCCGCGGCAAGTAACCTATTGGACATATTTAATTACCTCGTCCTGTCAGGAGTTGATGGAGCAGCATTGAAAATTATTAAAAGTATGTCTACCAATATTTACACAGTGATTTCGTCTTTTTTATAGCAAATGTGCACCTTAGCCAGTCCAATAACTATTTCGTTTTTATGTGGTACCATGATAGAATTCATTTGCAAACTTGCCAACACTTATTCCTTCAAATCAGGAGACTTCAATCCTTTTAAGTGGAATCTACAAAGCTCACATATGGTTTAAGAAATTCCTTACAGATAATAACTGATCACACTGTAAAGGTTTATATAACTGCATGGCAGGTTACATCTGATCACATTGTAAAGATTTAATATAAATGCACAACATCTGATCACATTGTAAAGGTTTAATATAAATGCACAACATCTGATCACATTGTAAAGGTTTAATATAAATGCACAACATCTGATCACACTGTAAATGTTTAATATCACTGCATGACATCTGATCACATATGAAGGTTTAATGTAACTTTACAACCGGTAAAGCAAGACCACCCTGCAATAAATTAAGACACAGCTTTATCGGATTCATCAGGAGCTGATCCCAAGCGTATATCTGGAAGCTGTTGGTGTATGTACTGGTAAAGTGCTTGGCGACTGTGTAATGGATGCAATATCAACCCTGTGTAAAGCTGAACCAAAGATGGTTGTTTCTCAGTAGAGTTATGTACATTTGTGCCAGCTCAACACATTGAAGCAGTTTCTCGGACAGGGTTTACAGGACTAGGCCTTAATTATATTAGGACATTTTAGTTTTTACAAACAAATCCTACAAAAAAACAAGACTGGTGCGCATCTTGTGACAAAACAATGGCACTCATATATGTTGAGGTATGTCAGTAAAAGGTGTTTTTAAATTATTGTAGCTCAAATAAGCATTTTAGCCTGGGACCAGGATAAGCCCTGTCCGGGAAACCGCACCATTGTTTTCCCATATCAGATGTATGTTGCTTCAGGTTGAGTTGTGATTTTGTAGTTGTGGTCAGAGACGGATAGATGCTCCCATTGTGTTTCTGCATCACAGTTTAGGAACATGTTGATTGTATCATCCTCACAGTTGTCCACTGCATCACTAAACATCAATGCATCTGTAAAAACAATATAACCATAAACATTTTTATGTTAGTATTTAAAATAAACTTGCATCATGAGAATTAATATATAAATGGCACCCATACTTAAACAGAACAGTGTGTAAGAGAGAGATGCATTAAAAAGAGACAGTAACATTATACACACAACATTTAACTTCAGTGTTAAATAATACGTTGTTTAATAGGTCATTATCAATATCTGAATGAGAAATGAACTGACATTCTAGCATCTGAAATCTCAGTAACTTGTAGGAATCACATGGGCTACTGTAAGAATGCAATGTACTATAATATACTGTTGTACTATCGTAAATATAAAAATATAGGTGGACAATTAAAACCATTCAAATAGTTGCATTTTATAAACTAACGTTACTGATCTTAAGTGTATTTGTAGAACGGACATCACAAATCTAACTTTAGGCGAACGAGCACAAAGTTAGCTAAGATAGCTTACCTGAAACTGGCCACCTTTTCAACACCAGGCGTGGTTTAAAGTTACCGGAACATCGTAGTCGAACCATTACTTGGGATAAGGGTGTTCCTCAGTTGGCTTAAAATTGGTAAGAAAGAAACAAAGGCGCTCGAGTGAGCTTTTTAAGCTTAACACGTCGCCTTCAGTCACTGCCTCAGCTGCTCATCGTCTATGCGGCCGGAAGAACGTTGACAAAATGAGCGCAATGGCGCCGCCCTTGTTGTCGTGAAAAATAAGGTGAATAGAAATCTGTTTTCATGCGTTTACATGCAAATCAATAAACCGGCTATGCAGACAACTGTGTTTACATTGGACTTTGAGAATTATCAGTTTTCTCGCAGGCAGTGATGTCACCGCCTATAGTACATAATAGTCGATCAAAAAGCTGACGGCATATCTGTGTTAAGCTATATTGTTGTATCTCTTCTCGTGTCTGCAGAACCTGTAAATGTAACATGAGCTTCTATTTTCACAGTTTCTCTGCCAACTGCTTTAGTCGAGCGGAGACTTTTATGCGTTACTTTGCACTTACTTCCGCGTGTGACGTTCATCTTTCATACGCGGGGACATGCGCACATGGACAAAACCGTGAGAAAGCCGGTTAAGGTGTTTACATGCCACGCGAAATCAGCGTAATGAGCAAAAAACTACCTGTGCCGATCGGTTTTTGCTTACGCCGTTTATGGGCTTTCCCCGATTAAAGAAAACCGTTTTACGCGTTTACATGACCCCACGTGTTATCAGTTTATCAAGCATATTTGGCGTAAGACTGTGCATATCTCTCTAAAAAAAATGGTGGAGTTGCAGTGCATATATAAACGAGACTGTATCAGATTACTTTTAAATATGTGTTGTGTGTATGAACATTTAACCTTGCACAAGATTTAAATTATCACAACAATGTGTGAAAATTATTTCATAAACAAAGAAAAAAATATGCGGATTAAATGTCAAACCAATGAAATAGTCAATTAATCGTCATAGCTCTTAAACAGGCAATTAATTGTCACAATCATCACAATTTATCAGTCAGTTAACCGTCAGCCAAATGTCATAACCGTGACAACTCTAACTCTACTTAAGAAAGAGTGTCAAGTAACTACTTAAGCAGGTTGTGTTGCATACATATTTGCACTTTAAAATAAGGTTGTATTTGTTAACAATCAGTTAATGCATTAGCTACTGTAACAAACTAAAACAGTGAACCATTCTTCTACAGCATTTATTAATCTATGTTCATGTTAATTTCAGCATATCCTAATACTTACATAAAAGGAAGCATTGCAACTGTTAACATTAATTAATGCACCATGAACTAACATGAACAACTGTATTGACATTAACTAACATTAACAAGAATAAATGCATGAACAAAAAATGAACAAAATAGTTTTTCAGCATGTTAGGCTATGTCCACACGAAGCCGGTGCATTCCCCATCCAATCATTTTTTTCCCTTGCTCTAAAAAAAATAATCCGTAAACACGAAACCACTGAAAGTGGTGTAGTATACAGTCTTGTTCAAAATAATAGCAGTACAATGTGGCAAACAAGTTACCAGTAGGTTCAGTAGATTCTCAGAAAACAAATGAGACACAGCATTCATGATATGCACGCTCTTAAGGCTGTGCAATTGGGCAATTAGTTGAAAGGGGTGTGTTCAAAAAAATAGCAGTGTGGCATTCAATCACTGAGGTCATCAATTTTGTGAAGAAACAGGTGTGAATCAGGTGGCCCCTATTTAAGGATGAAGCCAACACTTGTTGAACATGCATTTGAAAGCTGAGGAAAATGGGTCGTTCAAGACATTGTTCAGAAGAACAGCGTACTTTGATTAAAAAGTTGATTGGAGAGGGGAAAACCTATAAAGAGGTGCAAAAAATAATAGGCTGTTCAGCTAAAATGATCTCCAATGCCTTAAAATGGAGAGCAAAACCAGAGAGACGTGGAAGAAAATGGAAGACAACCATCAAAATGGATAGAAGAATAACCAGAATGGCAAAGGCTCAGCCAATGATCACCTCCAGGATGATCAAAGACAGTCTGGAGTTACCTGTAAGTACTGTGACAGTTTGAAGACGTCTGTGTGAAGCTAATCTATTTTCAAGAATCCCCCGCAAAGTCCCTCTGTTAAAAAAAAGGCATGTGCAGAAGAGGTTACAATTTGCCAAAGAACACATCAACTGGCCTAAAGAGAAAAGGAGGAACATTTTGTGGACTGATGAGAGTAAAATTGTTCTTTTTGGGTCCAAGGGCCACAGGCAGTTTGTGAGACAACCCCCAAACTCTGAATTCAAGCCACAGTACACAGTGAAGACAGTGAAGCATGGAGCATGATATGGGCATGTTTCTCCTACTATGGTGTTGGGCCTATTTATCGCATACCAGGGATCATGGATCAGTTTGCATATGTTAAAATACTTGAAGAGGTCATGTTGCCCTATGCTGAAGAGGACATGCCCTTGAAATGGTTGTTTCAACAAGACAATGACCCAAAACACACTAGTAAACGGGCAAAGTCTTGGTTCCAAACCAACAAAATTAATGTTATGGAGTGGCCAGCCCAATCTCCAGACCTTAATCCAATTGAGAACTTGTGGGGTGATATCAAAAATGCTGTTTCTGAAGCAAAACCAAGAAATGTGAATGAATTGTGGAATGTTGTTAAAGAATCATGGAGTGGAATAACAGCTGAGAGGTGCCACAAGTTGGTTGACTCCATGCCACACAGATGTCAAGCAGTTTTAAAAAACTGTGGTCATACCACTAAATATTAGTTTAGTGATTCACAGGATTGCTAAATCCCAGAAAAAAAAATGTTTGTACAAAATAGTTTTGAGTTTGTACAGTCAAAGGTAGACACTGCTATTTTTTTGAACACACCTCTTTCAACTAATTGCCCAATTGCACAGCCTTAAGAGCGTGCATATCATGAATGCTGGGTCTTGTTTGTTTTCAGAGAATCTACTGAACCTACTGGTAACTTGTTTGCCACGTAGCAATAAAAAATATACTAAAAACCTTGATTATTCTGGTTAGTCACATTGTACTGCTATTATTTTGAACAAGACTGTATATGCCGGACCAGTATGGGGCGCTGTAATTCTGCCACAGATATACACTATACACGGAGAAGAAGACTTTGAGCATGCTCATAACCAACGTATGGTGTTGTCCATTATCGCTTGTTGGTCACCACAATTGCATAGAAGCACTAGATTTTGATGTAATAAAGCTAGTAGGCTTTAGTAGCTTCTGTAGCACGAACACAATCACGTAGTCCGCCGTTATTGTTGTTGCTATTACGCGTGACGCTTCCGACATGTGATGTGATGACGTTTTCGCTTCACAAAATATACGGATTGGCTGTACAGACGAAACCGCAAGGGTGTCGGTTTCAGATTTATCCACTTTAGGACCCGGTTTCAAATAATAGCGGATTCAGTCTCCCAAAACGCCGGATCCGTGTGGATGAAACGCCAATACGATAACAAATTTATACGTATACAGTGATACGCGTCTCCGTGTGGACAGCCCCTTAGTTAATGCATTTACTAATGTTTACTAATACAACCTTATTGTAAAGTGTTACCAAAATAACTCTAAATACAACGGATAACAACAAATGTTATATATAAAGCCAGCAAACATTAAAACAGTCATATTTAATAACAATCAATCCTTTGTTTAACTTTGAGTAATTTGTTCAGATTACTCAGTTTGGCAAGTTGAGCAAACTTTGACACAATTTTTGAATAATTGAGTTTCAAAGTACAGTCAACACAATAATATTTGTTAGCAACATGTTTGTTGGCTAATTTTATTCAGTATATGTCACGTCCCTGGAACAGGTAGGAGGATGCAAGTGCAGAGTTTGCAATAAATAACATTTATTAAATGAATAACAAAACAAGACATGATAAAATAAGCAAACGGACAGGCAGAAACAGGGACTAAGACATACACTGTGGTAATGACACAGACCGAGACAACGATCCAGCAAATGAACATATAGGTGACCGGGATATATATACACAAAGACTAACTGGTAACAGGTGTAATGATTGGTAATCAGTGAAAAGTCCAGATGACAACAATCAGAACAGAGACAACAGAAACACGGTTGAAACCGTGACTGTACACACAACATATAAATTGGCTCCTATTAAAAAAAATCTTGTTGGATTGTTGGATTTTTTACATTGCAGTATTTATAAGAATGTAGAGATGCACCGATATAAAACTTTTTCACTTATAGCCGATTGTTTGGTGGTTACATTAACTTGCATTAACTTATTTCTAAAGATGACATTTTCTGAATGTTATTCATAAGGAATAATTGAAGACGGGTTGTTGAATTATAAAAAATAATGCACACTCAAGGTGGTAATGCGGCATGACTGCTATTTTTAAGACATTTGACAGGTCAGGCGTGCAGTTTACAGAAAAATAATCACCCATGGAACATTTCTCACCCAATCAGAATGCAGAATACAGCATTCAACAGGCCTGTGGTATAAATTCATATAATGACCATTAATATTGAACTTTTAAGGGATAGTTCACCAAAAAAATGAAAATTCTGTCAACACACTCTTATGTTGTTACATAATGGATTTTTTCTGATGAATAAAGTTATTTTGAGAAATGTTTATAATCAAACCGACCATAAGTCACATTCACTTCTATAATAGGAATACATAATTCTATGGAAGTGAATGGGGCTCATGATTCCTCAAATATAATTGAAAAAGAAATTGATACAGGTTTGTAACATCATGAGGGTGTGATATAGAAGTTTCATCTATCATTTTGATGTTTTTTGCATTTTTTATGAGCTCAAATTCATTGCATTTTCCTGTATATCAGCCATGACTATTGGCTGTTTTTAAACCAATACTGATTGGTGACTGATATATCAGTGCATCTCTATTAGAATGTATAGACTTTTAGATTTTCTGAAGAAAATGTGAGGGGTGCTTGTTTGTTTAAACAAATTGAGAATTTAATAAAACATGCAACAAATTAATGCATGAATAAAAAAGGGTAAATCTAATGTTTTAAGAAAGGCAGTTGCAGATTAGGACATTAAGCACATAGCGGGTTGCAGATAAATGGCCTTTTACACGGCACTAACAAAAGATAAAACCCTGTTTCCTTTACCAATTCAAAGATTCCATTAAAAACCCTCACAAATAGACCCAATTTGCCTCTAATAATGCGAGTAAAAGCACCTCCACCTGAAGCTAGTAATTTCCAGGGTAATTGTACAACAACATAATCATACGCTTTGTGTGTATATGCAGCTTCTTTTTTTTTTTACAGAAATCACAGGCATCTCCTGAAGATCTCCACACAACTCTCCCTATTACTGGCTTTTGACTCGGCTGACGTTTTATGTCTTCAGAATCAAGATTGATGGCAAAACAATACTTGTACCAGACAGAAATGATCGGTTTAAAACATTGATTGATTACCGTGAAAAGACAGAACAGTGGCTCACAGAAAACCATTTCTTTGTCAGTCAGAAAGAAAGTTGATATGTGTCTGTGAAAAAGGCAATGGCCAATTTGTTTTGCACGCGGGAGTGTAATGCCATGGCAACAGGGAAAGGTGATTAGTGGGTCGCTTTCTTTGATATTCCTTCCTTGTGATCTTTCGTAACCCATAGTAACGTCCCTGCTTTATATTTGCTATTTATATTTAGCAAGGGCGTTTAAAAGCCACACATTTTGTTGCGGCCTTCGCCGATGGGGATGATGGTCTTAAAGTCTTAGTCCCATCTCAAGAACACATCCAAAGTGTATATATTCTTCACGGTAACTGCTGTTTTGGAGCAATTTGGTGAAACGTAATGGACTTTCACAGTCGTCCTAACAGCTTGATGCAGTGTAAAGACTAAATTTAGCGAAGAAAATGGATGTATTTGGGAGGGGCTGCCTCTTATTCTCGTGAATGACTTGTTTAATGGAAGCTTTACAACTGTGGTCCCACCTAGAGAGGCTGTCTTGCAAACTTTAAAGTGGCTTTTATGTGATGCGGGGAAAGTGTTGCATGGTAGTCTATAGTGACGCACACACTTCAGGTAATGAAGGCAAAGAGCCGTAATTTCATCGGCTGATTACAGATTGTAGTTAAGTGACTGATCCCGTCGTTATTCTGAAACAGATATTGGACAGCTTGAGTTCTGTTCTTTATACAAAAATAAAAGCTGAACGTACCCTTTGCTTAGCAGACAAACTGACATACAGATAAACATTACCGTTTGAACATTCAGGGTCATTACATTAAAATGTTTCTCATGATCTTTAATCTTTTGATGTGAAGGAAATTATTTTAAAAAAATATATTAATCTTTCCATAGAAAAAAATTATACAATTAAAAAATATATGGATCAGTTTGACTGAATAATGAAGAAAAAGAAGCCAGTAAGAGCAGAATAAATGGCAAGTCCTTCAATACTGTTTAAAAAGCATAAAGGTATAAATTCTTTAACTTATTTGCCATTCGGTAACATAGTTTTTACTTAATTAAAATTAATAAAATCACAACACAATTTTCATACTGTAGTTACATTTGTGTTATTCTGTTGTGTTATTCCAGTTGTGATGAGTTTAATATACCATATTTATATTATTATAATAGTATTATACTGTATACTTTTGTGTTGTTTATGGGTATGTTTACATGGCAGCAATGTCCTAAAAACAGAAAAGATTTTCATTTGGGCTTTTTACGAACAAAATGTTGTCAAAATGTTCCTGTTTGCACACAAAAACTACTTAAAATTGTCTGTGATACTTGCCAGGCCAGATTTTTGAACATGTAATATGCATGACAATAACAGTGCTGTTTTCCCAAATTTTGACTTGTTTTCAGAAGATTGCATTTTTCAGGACCCTAAAACACCATTGTCACATAATTTATTGCCAAAAGGCATAAAAGGTTTTCCTTTATAGTGGTGTAGGAAATAATTTTGTGTAAACCACTCCTAAAATTTGTCTTATCTAGAGTTCAGAATATACTAGTGATGCACCGATGTATCGGCTGCCGATATTTATCGGCCGATTTTTTATGAATTTGAAACCATCGGCATATCGGCAATAGCACGAGAAAGGCCGATACCGATTGTTTATTAATTAACTGCATAAAGAAATCCATTATATGTAAAAAAAAAAAATTAGAGTTAATGTTGTTAATAAAATAAATGCTAAATAGCAAAAACACCTTGGAAGGTTGTCATGCTGTGTTATTATATTTGTTTTAGCTTAATTTGTGCCTTTCTTATTATGTTGGTCAGTTGAATGTTAATTAGATCAAATCCATGTTCAGTAAAAATAATTTGATGCAGAAATAAACTAGCAAATAGACCAACTGTATAGTATTGTATACAAGTGATTAATATCGGCATCGGTCAGAAGTTGTCTGTTTAAATCGGTATCGGCCCAAAAAAATCCTATCGGTGCATCCCTAGAATATACTGTACACAAACGCATGCACGCACACACACGCACGCACACACACACAGGTTTTCATTTTTTTGTGGGGACATTCCAGACGTAATGGTTTTTATACAGTAAAGACTGTGTATCCCCTAACCCCAACCATCACAGAAAACTTTCTACTATTTCAGATTTTCCAGAAACATAATTTTGTTTGATTTGTAAGCTTGTTTCCTCATGCGGACCTCAAAATGTGCCCACAAGGTCAAAAATTGACCGGTATCCCTATCTTGTGATGATTACCAGGGTCCTCATTTATCAAGCGTGCGTATGAACAGAAGTGTGCGTAGGAACAGTTTTACGCAAAGTGTGGAATTTATCAAATTGCACTTATACGTAAAAATGTGTGTAAATATACACACACCTCGGAGCATACTTACACACAGAATCTAGTGGTAGAATAGCGATACTACACAGGATGATCCCCAGTGTGTAAAGAAGTGTCTTTATTATCCACAAGCAAGGTAAAAATGATTTGTGTCAATATAGTAACAGCAAACCAGTGTTGAAGTTAATGATTTATTTGTGATACTGTATGTCGTCAAATTGGTGTCTACCCCTATAAAAGAAAGCTCCGACAAATGCATGACACAGTGCAATGGCTTATCTTGTATTATTGGAAGACTTGGCAAATCATCCATTCCGCCGGGAGCGCGTTTTCAAAGATGATTCTGGATATTTGCGTCTATGCAAGGTGGAAAGTTCTGTCTTTGTCTGTCCTCCTCCAGTTGCACTGATTTCATGTCGGTGTGCTGTGACACGTTTTTTTGGCTGATGTCAAACCAATTTTTTTTTTCTGGAAGTGTTCTCTCCTCATACCCAACGGAATTAAACACACTGGTAACATGTTCCCATGCTGATTTGTTTTCTTTTGTTAGTCATTCCTCTCGCACTAAGTGAACCAAACAGGATGTGTTTTTAGGATTCAATCTCATCCACCAGTAACTCAATTTCTGTGTCTGTAAAGTTCCTCTTTTTCGCCATTATTGCGATGAGGGAAAAAGCACAACCACGTGACTTATAATAGGAGGTGTTGTCACCATATATGGTTTATTGGAGGCGTTTCGGAAGGCAAATGACATGAACGTGCACGAGCATGGTGCTTAAGAACACATGGGATTTATCATCAAGGATTACTTACTGATGTGTGTACGAACCACGTGCGCACGCTTTAAATCCTGATTTTTTTGTACTTACGCACATACTAAATTTTTTCGTAGGTCAAAATATAAAACATTTTCTACGCACTGTTTATAAATGAGGCCCTTGGTTTTTTCTTTCTTTGCCAGTCATTGTTAATTTAAACTAATTATTTTGGTTATTAGTCAATTGCTTATCTCCATAGTTACTGATTATGTACACCTAGTTTAGTTCATGTTATTGTGTGTTATGATTCTTTTGCCACAATTTGCATACTATCAATCCTCAATTGAACCTACTATTTTAAGTTTTTGACTAAAAAATAGTTGATGCTCCGGCTGGGTCAGACCTTTCTGTGTGGAATTTGCATGTTCTCCCTGCTTCGGCGTGGGTTTACTCCAGGTACTCCGGTTTCCTCCCAAAGCCCAAAAACATGCAAGTTAGGTAAATTGCAGATATGACGTGTCCCCTCCCCCAACATGTGTATGGATTAACTTGTGTGGATCAATTTGTGTATAGATTAACCAGTTCTTGCCCTTAACATAGCCATAGATGCTGGAATGGCATAAAGAATAAATAAATAAAATAGTTGACATAGAGAGAGAGCGCAATGCGCCATAACCTGAAAACCACGCCCACCGTGGGGGGGGCAATCCATCCGTCTCCATTAACTTTGTATTGCAAGAGGCCACCTCCTTGTCATTTCTGACTTATAACAAAAACGGAATAATGCCTAAAAGCTGCTGTGTGACAGGATGTAAAGCTAACAAGACAAAAAAAACAGAAATAAGTTTTTATAAGCTGTCGAGCCCAAAAAACAAGTGTTTAAAACACAAAAGTGGAAACAGGCAACTTTTCATAGTACTACTATTAGAGGAAAACGTAGTCTGCGATCCACTTTTTTCTCCTTAAAGGCTGGGTTTTATGGGTCGACAGCTTATAAAAACTTTTTTTTTTGCTTGTTAGCTGTACACCTTGTCACACAGCAGCTTTTAAGCATTATTCTGTTTTTGTTATAAGCCAGAAAAGACAAGGAGGTGGTCTCTCGCAATACAAAGTCAATGGAGACGGTTGGATTGTTTTCCCCCGGTGGGCGTGAAAAGCGCTCTGTCTCTACACCTACTAAATAAGTGGAAATTATTAAAATTAATTTGTTAAGTTTACTCAATTCAAAGTTTAGATCCTTAGACACTGACATTAACCACAGCCAGCCCCAAACAAAATCCAAGTAGAAGATTTTCCACGGAAAAGTCAGTGGAATACTGCAGATTTAATGCCCGTCATTGACAAGCACACATACCGAAGCCTATCCCGTATGTTTGTGAGCTGTCATTGACAAGAAATACATAAACCCTGTGCATGCTGTTTGCTGTGATCAAACATGTCACGTCATTTTATATAGAATTATATATTGTATCTTGACATGCACATTATCTGGTTCATGTTGGTCCAGTTTTATTCAAATGACTCACTGGTTTGGTGTATTCATTTTCATTGTAAGCCTTGAAAAAAGTAATTCTTTTATGTGCAGTTTTGTAATATTTACAGCTTTAAATCTCTTTATCTTAAAAAATTTCCATAGAAAAAGCAAAAAGTCAGCAGATTCCGTCTGGCCCTGCCCACAACTCACTGTAAGAGGGTTGAGTTTTTAAGAGAAGTAATTAAGAAATTAAATGATGCGTCACTTAATCAATAAATTAAACTAGAACTGACTAACTGGGTCAACAAGTCTATATTGATGCAGGTGGCTGAAGAAATAGCAATAAAAATCTTTCCGTAAGAGTGATGTGTCTGGTGTTAAAAGGATGGGGGGCGTCACTGTTTTTAGTAGACATACCTCACATTACCTCTAAATAAATATCAAGGCAGACAGCTGTGTCAAGAGATGAGTAACTGCATGTCATCTCTGGCACAATTGGGTTTTCCACAATGTTTAAGCCTTTTCATGCACAGAACGCTCACATTTATTGGTTCAAATGGATGTGCCAATGAAAGAGCGTGGTGGTATTGTGGTTGCTATGAAGTGCCTTGATTACTATGAAGCCATACTTTTTTGCTTATATCCTTGTCTTTAAATGGACAAGTGCTTCAAATGCCTCATATTAGATACATAAATAGGCAGACTTGTGGCTCATTCCAAAAGCTTTGATGTATTAAACAATGATTTAAAGACCCTTAGTGTTAAATTACATGCTTTGTGAAAAAATCCCACATTGTCAATGATAGAGATATTTTGTATTACAAAGGCTGTGATGGCCCTTTTTCTGTTCATATTTTTTGTACTGTATTCTGTGTACTTTGTATGTAGTATTTCTATTCTTCTGGCCTATGGACAGAATAAATATGTATGAAATAGGGTCATTGTAAAAGTTTTTGTGGTCATAACATGCTTTTTTTAGCCAATTCATTTGAGTTTGATTAGACATGAATTCAATAAGAACAAATTGTGCTGACACTAATAGCGCAATTCATTTGCATATGCTGTCGCCATTGTTTTAGCCCCCAATTGACTGCAAATAAGTTGCAAATTCGTTTCTTGCACGTTTATTATACTGTGTACTAGGGGTGTAAATACATCGATATGGATCAATACATCAATTACATTTTTTAATTATAAGTATTGATATGAGGTACCTTTATTGTGATACTCTCTGCGTCCTCATTTCTTGACGTAACGTCTATCTACGTATTTCAGCCAAACACACATTTTCGTTTATTTTCGTCTGCTAGTGTCAGCAAGTGAGCAAACTTTTTTTTCTTGTCACTATCGCACACTTTGGAAAAATACTAAAAAAGACTTTGACTGTTGCCATCATAAGATTGATTTTATGAGACATTTTTTCCCTTATTATATATTTTTCTTTATTCTTTGTTAGTTTGTTTGTTGTAAATGTTCCAATTGGGACAAAAAGATTTTTAATTAAATGTTTGTTATATATTTTGAATGCATTTGTAAGTTATTAATAATTTATCTGCTTAACCAGGCACATAATAGAAAAATATCAATAAACTAATAAAATCGAACCGTAATGGCACCGAAAATGCAATTCGATGTATCAGCAAATATTGCATCGCTGGCGGAGAAAACCTATATTGTATCGTATCGTAAGGAACTGTCCGATTTACGCCCTACTGTGTAATGGGTGTTGGGGATGCAGCATACCATGGTATGCCATACTGGGACCAGTTTAAGGGAATTGTGTGCACTTTCAAAAAAGGTAATGGAAGGTATTGCAGTTATTCCAGCATTTTCTGCCCGCATTTTCTTACATGCTGTAAGACATATCACCTGCCAACCTTGCAGTCAGCCAAACTTGATAAAGAAACAAATCTCAGATTTATGCAGTGCTTTAAAAAAAACCACAACCTTAAAAGTTTACAGGTTTATATTAAAAAAGGTTAGGACAAGAAGCAGTATGCAACATTTTTTGGGTACTGAAAAGTCAAATCATTCAGATATGTCTACCGAAACATCCAGCTAAGACTAGCAGAAGCTGGTGAGCTGGTTTTAGTTGGTCTCCCAGCTTGGTTTTGCTGGTGTACTAAGCTTTTGGTCACTTTTTAAGGTGGTCTAGCTGTGTTTTTGTTACCTTTTTAAGCTGGTCTAGCTGGGCTTTACTGGTTAGGCTGCACCTTAAACCAGCTACTGCCACCTTAAACCAGCTAAAACCAGCTACAAGATTATGCTGGTCTTAGCTGGGATTTTCAGTAGGGTATGCTTGCTAATTTATTCAATAACTGTTTTGTTAGCCATTGTGACATTTCTTTATATAAGCAATGTGGCAAACATTATATAAAATGAACCTTTGGCCATTGTAATATTTCTTAAGTACCTTGACTGACGCAATAAGAGGTGAGTTACATGAGGTGTATTGCCAGTAATAGCAGGTCGTTACAGGTCACACAATTAAGCATTTTCATTCCCATTTTTGAAGCAATGTGCAGAAATATTGTGTGTCTCCGATGTGGTTAGATTGCCGTTGGAATTGCAGGTCCATCGGTCACTGAAACGGGAAATTATTTGATGCATCAAGCGAAACGGTCACAAACATAATGACAGCTCATGTGCACATGACCAAACTGTATTGATGAAAAGCAACGGCACCAACAGGCCGCAATGCATCTGATGGTCAAATGGATGGGCTAATTGTATAGCATACACCCTTGAAAATACCTTTTAAATCAGGTCAATTATCCAATTTGAACCAAAACGGCACTCTAAAAAATGGTGGGTTGTTTCAACCCATGGTCGGGTAAAATATGAACATCAAGATACCAGCAGTTGGGTTTGTCCATATTTAACTCAACTATTCATAGTAGGTTTAGTAAAAAGATGAAGTCATAGAAACATTTTGGGTTTCCCAAGAAATCGTAGTATCTTTATTTGTAAGAGTGCAACCTGGTCTAACCCCTCTTAATTCTGATTGATAGAAATGTTGTTCCAGGTCGAACAAGTACAGCATGTTTCCCTTTAAAGTGATTATTGTGAATGACCTTTATTCTCAATATTGACCTTTTCATTCTCCTGAACCATTACATTTATGAATCACTTGTGCTTGAACCATTGATACAACCTTGTTGTTGAGTATAGCATATTTTTAAAAGGAAATTGCAAAGCATTTGCTCCTCAGTGTATTTCCAATAACTCATCCAAGTAAAATAAATTTCTTTAATAGAGCTCTTCAGATAGCTAACAACATCTATGACCAATGGCACGAGGGTCTATAGCCTCTCAATGGCCATTCACATGCTGCGTTGGTGATTATTTTTTCCCCCCCGAGTCATTAGCCCCTACCAGTGAAGTCCATGTCCTGCCGGGACCAATGTGTCCTGATAAATTTGTCCTATTATTCTGATAAATTAGTCCATTTCTAGAATTCGGGGGACTCTCTGTTGCTGGTGACTGGGGGCGATGCTTCTATCATTAAGCTTCTTTAAATGTCACTTTATTATCTTCCTGGAGCACCGGCCAATATGAGACAAGTGGCACGGATTGAATTGAGATAACAGTTTCACTCCTAATTGTGCTGCGGTCACATTACGCCTTAATAGAACTTTGCTTATCTAGAGTTGCACAAAAAAAAACACTTTTACTGCAAAAAAAAGTTTTTGAACTGAATTCTCTTGTTGTCTCTTGCAGTTCAAATATCTAAACATGATACATTTATTCCAGAAGCATAAAGACAATGTTCATTCAGTAATTTGCTGGGCGATTCTGCATCTGAGCTGTTTAAATATAGCCTTATTGTAAAGTGTTTCCAATTCATGCTTAAATCAAGATAAAAGTTAAATGGGGGGGGGGGGTCTAATGCTAGTTCATGCATTCTGACTTATTAACAGTGTTTAACTCTTTCGCCGCCAGCGTTTTAAAAAAAAGTTCTGTATATAAACATACAATATATCAAATGAAAGGACAGACCCTCTGCTCACATTATTTCTCTTTTTATTACCCCTCAAACATGTGTAGGTTTCTTCAAAAACACCAGATTTTGAGCAAAAAAGCTGAGATAACTCAATTTTTGCAAAGGACTTTGTTAGAGATCAGATGCAGAGCGATCCTCAAAACTTACACGGACATACAGCTGTTTGCCCTAGGGCGATACGTCTGGGTTTATAAGTTGTGGAAGAGCCGGAAATACTCGTCATTGGCAGGAAAGCGTTCCTCTTAACTGACGAGATATCTCGTTAATGGCGGCGAAAGAGTTAAGAGTTAAATTCCTCAAGCTGTCAATAAAGTAGTTGTATTTCTTTGGCAAATGCACTTTGCCCGGATTCATATGTTTTTTTTTAGAACACAAAAGATTCATACGTAACAAACTATCTTTATTTCTTTTATGGGTAATTATGGTGCAGGGAGTACAGTGGAAGTCCTTATATGGGCACTGTAACCAGAATAGCACAAACCCACACCAACCAAGAGCTGAAACGAAATCAGCGTCATCTAAAAAGTGTGTTGTTGCATAGTTGTGCGTGTGTGTTTGTTTATAGCTGGATTTCATTGAAATGGGGTGGTCCCAACTGGGTCATGAGTCGCAGGCATTATGTAAAACTGCATGAAATGTCTGCAAAATTGTTGGCAAACGGAGCGTAAGTGCATATAATGTAAACGACATGAAGATGTAAAGATTTATAAGTTATTCAGAGATAGTGAGAGAGAAGTTTGTGTGTTGCTTGCTTGTGACTCGCTCTGTTTGCGGTAAATCTCCGGGAGCTCGGGTTTATTGGGAAAGAACCGGTAAAGCTGATCTGTCTTTTATAAAAAATACTATAAAAAAAATAAAAAATTACTAACAAACCCATAGCTATGTATATTTTGTTGGACTTGATGAGACTATTTCCAGTGCACTTATGTATTGCTTCTATTGTTTACCTCAGTTGTAAGTCGCTTTGGACAAAAGCGTCTGCTAAATGACTAAATGTAAATGTATAAATCTGATACAACTAAAGACTTTTTGGATGTATGAAGAATGTAATACTACTCTATAGGTACTCAAGATTAACATTAGATTAGCAGATACAGTGTGTTATGTGAGCTTAAAATATAAAGCGTGATAAACACCAATATTTTTATCAATGCGGCTAGTTGTAGATGTGGAGTTTCCATCTGTCTTTTTATTTTAGAGTGATATATTGATATACCGATGTCTTGTTTTGTGTATACTGTACCAAAAGCGAAAAACGCTCCACCTGTATTGTTAGCATGTGTTTAAAATCATAATCCATTATGTATAAGAGCTCAAGCTGGTAAGAACAAATAAACACTGCATTATTTACCACAACAAGTTCTACAGGGACACCACAAAACAAATCTGTTTACTTTGGATAAACGCTGCTGTTCAATAGAAAACCGAGAGAATCAAATAACCCCTAACAACAGAGTCCTTGCAAAATAATGCTCCTCTGTCCAAATTTGCCTTGCAACCATGAAATGTAACAACAATAAATGTTGCCCAAGAAAATAAGAGCATCCGAAAATGTTGGTTTGTGTATTTCTTCTTGACACTGTCTGTTTTTTCAGTCATTGGCTATCAGATGGCCTTTATTACAAAGAACCTTTAAAAAGAACCTGGCAACTATGCACCTTTAAAGGGCACCATGAAAACACACACAGAATAATAATGAAGACGCTGACCTCCAGTGCGTGCACGTCACGGGCCAACATCTGTAGCAGTACGCACGGAAGAGTCAGGTTAGTATTACTGTGGTGTTTCAGGTATCGAGTATTGCAGTTTTATTTAACAAGAATGTAATGTGCAGGCCGTACCTCGTCGGTTTATGGATACCTCTGTGAGAATTTGACATTCATTAAAATTCAAAATTTTAAGGCCCCAGTTCCTCTCCTGGAAATGCAAATGGCAAGGTCTAAATTCCAGAAAGTACAGCAAACTATGCCCACATGAAAGGTTAACGCTCCTTTTTTTCTCTCTACACATGCTGTAGAAATAAATGAATAATTTTCTGACAGCTCTAACCATATTTTTTTGGTTTGCTAAACAGAGTTAACAAGCTATTTGTTTCAGTAAGGTAGCATAACATGACAAACATACTACAGCACTGTTTATCACCATATTAAGGTTATCACAGCCAGACATTCTTTTCAACAATACACTTTATCATAAACTATATCAACTGTATTTAATGTACAGTAAATAAACCAATGTTTAATGCACACACATATTTAATGCTATAAAAATTACACTGCTCACCTAACAGGGTTCCCACGGGTTATTGAAATCCTTGAAAGTTTGTGAATCTGGGAGGAAAATTCAAGGCCTTGGGAAGTTTTTGAAAATATACATACAGGTCATCGAAAGTGCTTGAATCTGTTTTATGCAAGATGTTTTCTGGGGAAAAAAAATCCATCCTATTCCCTGTGTAGTGTAGGATAATATCATAAAAATTTGTGCTTTAAATGCTTATATCTTTGGTATGCGAATGTTGATTCATACCAAAATGCTTTTTTGCATAGTTGTGTTTGACACATGAAAACGTCTCTGGTTACGCATGTAGGGAACAAGACGCTGCGTCTCTCTTGCCATACTTCCTGCGTCCCTGTAACGCTGTCTTTGGCAATATTTCAGATAGCGATATACTTCCTGCACCCTGTCTTTGTCGTTAAGCCTCACCATTGGTTGAATTTGATATACACATTCATACGCACTTACCCCTGGAGGCATCCCCAAAGTGTCACCGCAGTGAAGCAGCGCGAGTTCCATCAAAAGGGAACTTTAAAAATGCATCTTAAAATGTAACACGATGTAACCTTGCTCTCACTTGTCCTCACTAGTCCTTGACTTTGAGTGTATTGGACCTTGAAAGGTCCTTGAATTTGAAGTTAGCCAAGGTGTGGGAACCCTGGCCTAAACTGCTGTAATAGAGTTTGCAACTTTTTGTTAGCAGCTATGTAGTGTTGTTGAATAACAGAACTACTTTGATCCACGAGTACTGTAGTATGTTGCTTCAAAAGCAAAATTCAAGCTACCCCAACACATTAGCACAGTTCAGCAATTTCACATCGTAACACGAAACGATAACATTTATTGTACTGTTGATTAAACTCATGGCGCCTGTCCTGCTAACTGAGCAAAGAGAAAGAAAATGCGGTAATAAATAAGCAGCTTATAGCTTCTCTTGGGTCCAGTTCAAGTTTAAAGGCCCCAGCGGGGTGCCTAACCTTTCAGCTGAGGAGGATTTCCAGTGCACTTGTGGCCCCGCGAGCTGGACTTTTAATGTCCCCTTCTCATCACATACAGTACTGTAGTTTTGGCGTGAGGGCACAGTTTGAATGATGGCTCTCTGGATATAAAGGAGAGTGAGAGAAAGGTGTGCTGACCTCTCATGCTGCTTTGCTTTGCACTGATTCAAAGAAAGAATTGAATTGAACCGGGCCACTATAAAATTAGGGGTCATTTTACAAAATTGCTTTTCTAAAATTGCAGTTTTGCAGAATTGCCGATCAGAAATTGAACTCGGATAAAACTTTTCTGACAATAGAGGATTTTCACTAAAGCATTTCAGCCAAAAAGCCAGCATTTTATCCACTAATCAACTCACAATATAGTGTGATAAATGTGCTAAACATGAACATGCAGGATTTTTGGATCTATTACATCAATACCTATTGAATTGTTTAGGGCTCTTTTGCACCCAGGGGCCCTTGAAAAACTTTACCACTTTTTAGCTGACACAGTCAGTATGGAAATTCATTGTAATTTTTTTTCAGAATTTAGTTATTGCCTCCTTTCAATGCAAATTAAAGTAAAGAATGCGCCTCATTCACAAACCTCAATGCAACTTGCACAAAGCAATTAACTGTGCTTAAAATCCAATTTTATTTAAGAGAGATGTTTGTTGACATTTTCTATTGATCATGGCAGCAATAATTCATCAAATGAGGATCCACTGATGGAGAAGAGCATTATAACCAGGCATCTGTCCAAGTGCGCTGTGTAAACAAATGCAGTTTTGGCATGATAGAGTCTATTCAGGTGCTTGGTCGTTGTGCATAGGCGGAAATCCCAGGGGGGTTGCCCCCTATCTGAGGGTTGCCCCCCTAAAATGATCATTAAACACCATGTGTTTTATAAACAATGTCAATATATGTGACCCCTGGACCACAAAACCCCGAAATAGAGTTAAAACAGATATTTATACATTTATACAGATTTATACAAGGTAAATAAATAAGCTCTCCACTGATTTTATGGTTTGTTAGGATAGGACAATATTTGGCCAAGATATAACAATTAGAAAATCTGAAATATGAGGGTAGAAAAAAATCGAAATATTGAGAAAACTGCATTTAAAGTTGAAAGTCCAAATGAAGTCTTTAGCAACGCATATTACTAATAAAAAATTATCTATTTGCTTACCGCTGTTATGACATTGTGCACTAAATGGGATAGATAAAAACAAACTTGAATAGGAGAACCCCAAAAATAGATAGCAACAAGAGCAAGTTTGTTGGAGATCGAGTTTCTGGACAATTTAGTTTCGCGATTTTACTGCATCCACTTAGTTTGAATTTATTTTCGGTAGGAAATTTACTAAATATCTTCATGGATCATGATCTTTAAATAATATCCTAATTATTAATTATTATTGATTTATGGCAAAAATGAAAAATCTATAATTTTGACCCATGCAATGTATATTTTTATCATATAAAGTATACCCATGCGACTTACGACTTTTTTACCAATGCGACTTACGACCCTGGTTTTGTGGTCCAGGGTCACATATATATGTAATACGAATGCAAACTGGGCAGAAAAAATGCTTTTTAAGTTTAGAAACTACCTCTTCCATGCCTCGAAATCCACTTGGTTTTGGTACACTCCCTGCTTTCCTCCTTAACCTCATTTACACACACACAAACAAGCCGGTAACACTTTACTTGAAGGGTTGTTCATAAGTGTTCATAATACTGACATGACACCTTCATAATATTGACATGACACATTTCATGAAGTGAAATTATTAATACTCTGTCATATAGTTTTATAACAGCGTCATGAAAAGTTTTGGGGAAAGTTACTTTTAAAAGAAATGCATTAAAATATTAAGTTACTCTCCAAAAAAGTTACTTATTGTGTTACTTAGTTAATTTTCATGGAAAGTAATGCTTACGTTACTTTTGCATAACTTTTGTGTTACTTTTTCTTACTTTGCTGAGGCTTCATCTCTTTCAGGCCTTGCGGATGGCTTTTATGACTGAGAATTCAGAAATTGTATTTTCCATCGCAAAAATGACTGAAACTCTGCTCAAGCGCACACGCATAGAGTGCGTAAATCTAAGTTAATACGTTCAGTTTAATGCAGTACTTGACGCGTGGAAAAGACACTAGACATGTAGGTTATTGTCACATGACCTGCACGCTGCGCTTCTAGACGAAAAGTTATGGTTTAAAAGTGCATATTTTTTATTTTTCTTGTCAAAAATGACAATCGTTTCGCTAGATAAGACCCTTATGCCTCGTTTGGGATCGTTTATAGTCCTTTGAAATGTTTTCCTCAAAAAACATAATTTCTTCTCGACTGAACAAAGAAAGACATCAACATTTTGGATGACATGGTGGTGAGTAAATTATCTGGATTTTTCTTTTAAGAAAAACTTAACTATTAAGAAAAAATAAACTTAGGGTGGGTTGCACCAACAAGGATTAAATTAAGCAGAGTTTAGAGCTAATCTAGGGTTTGTTGATCTCAGTTTAATTTTAATTCGAGTTGTGTTGCACCACTTAAATTTAAACACAGATTAACAAATCTTAGATTAAAACTTTAAACTGTATTAAACCCTTCATCTGCGATTTATTTTGTCCGCCATGTTGAATTTTCCGGTGTTAATAAACAGCAACAATGTTGACGTTGTCCTTCAAAAAGGAAATAAACAGTTTATGCAGGCAAAGGTAATGTAATTTTTCATTATTTTGATTTTAAATCACCTACATACGCCGGTAGGCTAATCTAAAGGTCTGATTCAAATAAAAACATTTGACAATCTTTTAAAACAACTGTATTGATTAACAGATCAGGAAATATTGTGACAGGAAATATCGCAAAGCTCAGATATTGTGATATAATGAGATGTGTCGACGCATTTGTCATGAAGCGCCACCATGTGTCCGTTCATTCACTGTCGTTCGCCTGACTGGAGCGCGCGTGACAGAGGAGAAGCACATAATAATCTTAATAATCTTTTTGAGCCCCAAACACACTTTGTTGAGACGTTATAATAAACACATCTTTGAATAGCGCCACCACGCTCGCGGTATGTGTTTCTAATCATTCAACCAGACATTTAATTGTAAAAAAAAACATATTTAAACCTCCTCATATGCAAGTTTAAAGTTAATCCCTCACTGAGATTTAAAACAGAGTTTAAAGTAATGGAGCAACAGGATTAAAGATAATCTAGATTTACTGTAAGATTTAAACCTGGATCAAAATGACAGTTTAAATTTAAACCTGTTTATTTTTAAACAGGTTTAAAGTTTGGTGCAACAGAATTATTAAATAAGCTTTGATTTAAACCAGATTTAGGCTTAATCCTTGTTGGTGCAACCCACCCTTAGACTATTCCTTTAATGTAATATTAACCCATGAAGCTAGATAGTTTATTGAGTTTGATAATTTTTCTGCTATGTCCTGTTTATGAAAAGTTATGATGTATTGGTTTATGTCAAGTTGTCATAAAGACATCTCAAAATAATGTCTTCTTTGCATTAAAAAATGACATAATTGAAAAATGACACTTAATGACAATTGTCATAAATGTGATTCTTTTGTCTTTATACAGTCGATGCTGAATCTTTGTTAAATTAATCATAACAAAATATTGCTAACTGATGTTTTTTTCCATAAGTCTGCTATGTTAGCGATTATAACTGTACCAGTTGTAGTCGTTTCCTTTAAAATGAAGTTCAAATTTGATTGGTATCTTGATTGTAAACAACTTCAAAAACACTGCAATAAGTAAATGGTTTTGAAGAACAATATTAGGCTTTTATCTGTGTACACATATCCCTACAAGTACAATTTTGGCTGTATTATTTGTGTCTCCTTCAAAAATTGCTCTGGAGAAATTTTATGTTTATTGTCCCCCCCTACTGTTACAATAGATGAAATTTATGCCTATGTCGTAGTGGTGAAGCCCCAGTAGAGTAACCCAGATGTTGATAGTCGACTGCATCCTCCACAATCCGAGCACTGAGAATTGACCCGGAAGATGGGAATTGCGTGTTAGCACCATTGCCTGATTTGCATAAATTCTTCAGTGATATCGGTTCGTAAAAAAAAGTAGAGACATCAAATGCAAATACTGTAACTGAAGCTACCAGTGGGCTCAGTTCATTTTAAGTAAATTCCCCCCAGAATTATTTTTTTTATCAGAAAATATGTTTCTTCCAGAATCAAATACGCACACACGCATACATACATCAAAGAACGCATAACAATTCAGACAGACAGTCTTGTACATTAGATCTTTAAATTACTTTATTTCTGATCTCATCATCAAAATTTTTACAAAACATTTTTTTCTGACAATAATATACTCAAAGAGCCACATTTTTGCATTTGGAGCAGGTCTTCACAAAACAGTTTTCAATCTGCGTACAGATGAAAACAAAAGAAAACGACAGCAAACTAACCAAAGGGTTATAACAATGCATATTTACACCCCACAGAAAAAACAACACCCCACAGCCTGAGACCAGGCAAAGCCAGAGAAACATGAGGTTTTATGGAAGTTAATGGCCTACAGGGGATGAAATGAAAGGTTCAAACTGGGGCGAGGGGGGAGAATATAAATGAGGGACAATATTGCTTTTCATTGTGTTTTTGCCCTACGTAATCCATTAATAGATTGAAGCGGAGAAAATGAATTGGAACAAAAAGCCAAATTTTGCTTGAATCATTAGTTTGAGTTCTCCATAAATCATCACGACCCAGATCATTGATATCCACACAATTAGCAGTGATGTCATGGCTCTTTCTATAGCTCTGTCTATACAGCTCACTTCACTGTATTGAATTGGAGGTCTTGGCTGAGTACCGTTTTTTTCAAGGCACACTGCTTTACAAAACAAAACGGCAACCTTGAATTATGCTGGATGGGTTTGCAAAACAAAACAAAAAACCAGAGCCTTGTGGCTGAACTGTTCAGAGTGTAAGCGTGGGAGATACTGTGCCAAGTACCAGTCAAAGCTTTGTCACGTATGCACATTCTTTATTATTATGAATAAACTATGAAATAACACAAATAGAAGTATGCTAATTTTGCAGAGATGGAGAGAAAGCATCTGAGAAAGCATTTTATCTTTTTCATAGCAGCCAGCCTACATCTAGATTACAGGGTGACCGTCTGACCGACTCCAAGCGGGATGTGATCTAGTAACCAAGAAACGGTTGCCGCCAGCAACAATCTAGCAGCAGAGAGGTGCATTCTGGGATGTCTTTCGAAACGTTCTCGCATGTGCTGGACACTTTTTGGCTGTTTTTGTGTGATGACACAAAATGAGTACTGTCTTTGAAATCCAGACTAAAGTCTCATAATCTAATTACGAGATTAGGAGCATCAAAGTTTGATTTCAATCATTGATTTTCTATAAATTTCAATTTTTGACATGACCTTACTCAGTCCATATTAAAGATATCAGAGTTATATTTTTACACAATGTTCTTTTCATTATGTAGGATGATTTTATGCAGAAAAAAGTAAATCACAATAAAATGATTTTAGATGGGTGGTCATTGACTGAAATATAATTGATTACATATCCAAAAGTATAAATAAAGTAGTTACAATTTAATAAAAATGTAGTGTAAAGTAAATAGACAAATATTTTTGGGTATATTCAATATTTATGCTTTTTAGGGTATAGCATATTATGGCGCTTTGTGTAAGTGGTGCCATTTTAAATCAATCTTATGATGTTTCATGAATTTTAAAGGAAAACCACCATTTTCAATATTTTACTATGTTCTTACATAAACTTAGACAAATTTATACATACTTATCTTTTCTCAATGGGTGCACTTCATTTTTTTACAGCACGTCGTGAATGTGTTAGCATTTAGCCTAGCCCCATTCATTCCTTAGGATCCAAACAGGGATGAATTTAGAAGCCATCAAACACTTCCATATTTTCTCTGTTCAAAGACTGTTACATGAGTAGTTACACAAGTTTGGTAGCACAAAATAAAACTGATACAAAATGAGAACTATATACCGAAGTGCTGCAAACTAACCCCGGATTTCCACCTACTGCGGAGCGGCGGCGGAGTCAGTCGGTTTCCATTAAAGTCAATGTGTGTATTTCCACTGACTGCGTTCCGAATCCGTCACAGCTCCGGCCATCCACAGCCCTCCGGAACAAATATGCAGAACTTTTATTTTTGCCGGATGCCGGACAGCTCCGCAGGGCAGAGCCATGACTATATCACTTGATCATACCTGAATTGGTGAGATCTCGTGTTGTGATCTGGGCTGGTCCAGCAAAACGTCATAATTTTACGGCATAATGGGCGGAGACAGAACTAGATATCGCAAGATCATCACGTGAATTTGCGAGACCTCATGGGTCCTCGTCACTTCTGCACGCATCCGCTCTGCAACAAATATGGAACTGGTGGGTATTGACGGACGGCGGAGTCCTGAGCCGTAACGCAGTGGAGCCGATCTGCATCTGCTCCGCAGTTGGTGGAAATCCGGGGTAAGTGTTCTTCTGCCATACAATATTCAAAACACTATACAAAGATTAAGAGCACGCATTGAAAAATGATAGGTATGCATTAATTCATCTAAGTTGAGGTAACAACATAGTAAAATATTGAAAGATTGTGGTGTTTTCCTTTAAGAAACAACCTTTAAAGCACTAGGTAGTAGGCAACAATGCAGATTTTGGAACGAAGCCACTTGGTTCCAAATTTCGCCTGGCCATTTTGTCCAGCATTCAGTTGCAACCAAACCACGACACACGATGTTTAAAGAGTTTTGTGGGCTGGCGCTCTGGCTGAATGTGGCAGATTTAGTAGACAGAGAATAAGTATGGTGACAAAGCCAAGTCCACAATAGCGGCAGCTGTTAGCCCCATGGGCCAACCCCTACAGACTGACAACACCACTACCTAAGCCATGTGCAAGCCTGGAGATAAGCAAGGGTTTTCTTTTTTCAGTGTCTGCAGAGATGAGCAGATGTATGCGTTCGCACGTGTGCGGCGCCGAGCTCCTTATAGCAGACTTTTGCCTCAGTGTTTATACGGCTGTGCTGCACAGGGCGAATAAATGGGCGATTAGTTCTTAGTCCTTCTGTTGCGGTTTTCCTCCTCGTCCTTCTGGATATTTACATTAGACACTTCTTTAGGAGTTTGCACAGAAGTAAAAAGTTTGTGTTTATTTCAATTCTACCCTTGAGGAAGAAATGTGTTCCCAGCAGACACCAAAAAAATGCAAGGAAATGAAAACCCACCAATCCATAAAGAAAAAAAAAATGAAAATGGAAGGGCAAACTTTGTACTTTTTAGTACTTCGTACTCTTTAGTACAGCTTTACAGTCTTTTGTGTGAATTAAAGTTGGAATGAAACAGAAGTAGCGATTGTCTTATTTTCTCTGTGTTGACGTATACCCCCAAGTGAAACTGAAGTTGTGTCCCAATTCAAGGGATGCGACCTTCTAAGCATGCCACCTTAAAAGGTGAGCAGTCGGTCTTACAAGGTGGCAGCATCAGAAGTTCGCCAAGAGAACCGAAATGAGACAGTCTAACCTTCGGAGGACCCATAATTTGCGTCACCTGCTGCATGCGCCCACCGCGCCTGATCAGCAGGATACAGCGGAGACGTTTCTGACTAATTAAAATAAATATGGAATCAGAAAAATTTTAATTTATTTTAGAAAATATGTCACGTTGATGTAGATTAAACTATTCAACAGTGTATCAAATTAATCGATCTTTGAAATATACGCAACATAAACAGAATATTGTTAACACAAAACAAAACGTATAATACTAAAACAGTGACAATAAAAATGTTTTCTGATAAATACACACTTTTATTTAATGAAGGTTTTAATTAGTGCTGGGAAAAGATTAATCGAGATTAATCGCATACAAAAGAAAAGTGTGCGCTGTGTGTAATTATTATGTATATATAAATACACACACATTCATGTATGTATTTAAGAAACATTTACATGTGTGTATACAGTATATAATTATTTATATTTTTATATATTTTTATATAAGAGTTTCGTTGCAAAACGAGATAACTCCGTATTTTTTAAATTTTTCAGAAATCTCATTTTTTGGTTGTGCATTCCAATTAATATCAATTCAACTGCAGTTGGTATGTTTTGATTTAAACCTTACTAACTTAAAAAATACAGCTAAGTAGCACCATAAAACACAATAATAACATGATAACATAATAATAAAACATGTTTTGACAAAAATGTTAAAAACTGAGTTATCTCGTTTTGTCAACAAAACTCTTCATATGTATGTGTGTGTGTTTAAATATATTTTTAATACATTACACACAGTACAGACACATATATTAGGCAAAAATGCACTTTTATTTTGTATGCGATTAATCGCGATTAATCTTTTCCAAGTGCTAGTTTTAATTGTTTATTTTAAAATATTCAGCCGATACAGGCGCGCAATGCATCTTGGGATAGCCTTGACTGTTAACGATACATTCGTTCTGTCCTTAACAGCGCGGAGAAATAAGAACGCATTTTGTGGCTTCATTCTAAGCATCCTTTGAATTGGGACGACCATACTAGCCTCAAGTCGCGCTGCTGTGACGCAAACGGTCTTAAAATAGGTCCTTAGAAGGTCGCAGCCTTTGAATTGGCACACAGCTTGCTTCTGAAATAAAATAAAGGGCTAGGGCTAGACTTAAAGTCATTTATCGAGAACTGATTGGATTGTTTAATTGATTGGATTGTTTGCTAACCGCTGCTATCTTTTCCCAGGCCCAGCCTACCCGCCATAACCCATGACCGAAAGCAAAGAAAGATCGTTTTGAGGAAGTGAGCAGATTTACGTCTTTGATTAGCCTAAAGATTATGAGGGCACATGAATATAAAAAAAATGACGCGCACTGACAAGTCATTTGTAAAAAAAATACCACAATATTCCAAAACAAATTACAGTTTGTCATTTAAATTTCATTGCGACTTCATTAACTAAATCGTCCCGTATCTTCAATGCAATGTGCTCTCGCTATTATAAGTGAATTACACCCACTCCAATCTTAAAAATAACATCAATGCGACGCAAAGAAAAATGTATAAAATTATCATCTGCCGCATTCGCACTCCGCAGTGTTAATTGCACGTGCACTAACGTTTCCGTTCAAAAACAAATGTTTCGCTCTGTAAACATTAAAACCAAATCACGGCGCCCGACGCAAACTGCAAAACGCCGCCAAAGAGAAGATGCATGGGCGTGATAGAAAACAAATGTCTTACCTAAATGACCATAGCAGCAAATTGTTAGTACATTAGCGAAATTACACCCTAAAGCTCCATAGACAAAACACTTCACGGTTGCTTGGTTTACTGATGAGTTTGTATCAACAGACCGAAAAAGCAAACATGTAAGAGCACATTTCGCTGCTATATTGCAGAATTATGGAAAGAGGATATTACATAAGATTGAACATTTTGTGGAGGAGGTGAATCATTGCTCTGAATGATGGCTTGGGGGATTCAGTCAAGGTAACGCAGACGTGATTGGATGCGATCACTGGCGTTCCTAGTTAATTAGTTTGGAACTGAAAAATGGTCGAATGATTCATTTCTGAATAGATGGCTGTGTGCCAAATGCCGATACCCCATCAAACAAATAATCCCATTTATATTGAGCTCATGCGTATAAACTATATAATCAGTTATGAATATAATCAATTTTATGTTTATACAATTCATCTAAATATATATATATATATATTTTATGACATAATTTCCTTTTCTTCTTTTCCCCCTACACAACACAGCCTACGTATAGATTTCTGCATCAATGCTAATGCCTTGCTGTGAGGAACGTTTTATGAGGTTGTAAAGTTCTCGCAACTTACTTAGAATTGAAATGTGGTGGGCAGGTAAGCCTATTAGCATTTTCCTAATGACATCAAGCCAATGTACCCAATACATCATGCACACGGCCTTGGAACAAACAACAAGCCGCTCTCGGTGAACAAGTTGATATTGTTTAGAAAACATAACGCAAGGCTTGTGAAGAATCATAAGGCTTAAGCATTGATATCCACCTTTCAATGACAAACATTGTTGGGGAAGTGATACAAAGAATAGAAAAACCTATATGATGGCCGTGAGATGAGGAACTAAATGAGATAGCAGATAGAAAAATATCAATCTTGGACATGAGGGGTCATACAAGAGTCTCTACAAGCGTAATCTTTGATCAGGTGCGCGGTTAAACAGTTTAGCATCTGTCCGTTTCACAAAACGTTTGTGTCAAAAGAAGCATAACAGTATGTTTCTTTATGCTCTCTATTTACAAGATAAACATATGAAGGTAATCGTGTCGGCGGCTGTCGTGCGATCTTCCCTCCACTCCTACCTCGCATGTCTCTGCGTGTGGAGCGTTCCGGTTTATTTATCAGTGACCATTACGAGGGTGGCCAGGGCAATTTTCACGGCTCTTGAGAAGTAGAGGTGATGATGTCACCACCAGCCATTGTTCTGGAGCCTTGGTCGGAGCTCAGGTTGAACAAAGCAGTGTCCACATTGACCAATAGTGAGGTTCCATGTCCACATTCATAAGTCCACAGACACAGGCACGCCAGGTGAAAAAACATCTGTGTTTACAGGCAATATTTCCATATTTGTTATGTCTTTCAAAAGTCTTTTTCAGGGTTTTGCAGAGAAAAAAGATTTTGTGATCCAGTGTTCAGGGAAACTTAACTTCTTCGAGACTGGACAATGCCTTGTAATGTCCAACATGACAGTTCTTGCTGGTTTCAATGAGTAACTTAACTATGGCGAGTGATGCTCTTCAATTGATTGAATGTTAGACTACTAGTAATTTTAGTAGAGTGTGTATTAGGTAAAGAACTGAAGTAGGTGGGGAAGTACAATTGTATCAATTCTTTATAAATTATTTTTTTTTATAAATAATCTGGGGTGATAAGACTTTTTCCTGCACATGCTCAAAGAAAAATCTGAGGTCAGGAGCAATTGTAACACTAGACAGTAAAAACAAAATCTGCTGGTATATTAGTGTAAGGATTTAATGCATTTTAAATAATCATAGTGTTGGTCCCACTTAAACATTTGCTTTAAACAAACATTATTTCTGACAGCTAAATGAATTAGTATTACATAAAGGCAAAAGCTATTCAGTAAAATTAAAGCAATAAGTTTATGTGAATGTGTGCTCTTTGGAGATGCAAGAGGTTCATATATTTTATATATTAATGTTTCATATAGGTTTTAAGTTGTCTCGAACTACTGTTATAATCAGCTCACAACATTAAAACAGTATTCTATCTCACGTATAATGCTCTTAATGTACCTAAATACAAGATTTGTAGCAGTCTGTGACTTGAAATGAAATAAATGTTACAATTGCCCCTGGTCTCTCCTGTTTGTACTTCTTGCTATTTCGTCCAATTGTAGCAATTTCATCTAGGTAGCTTACTTGTTAAGTGACATCTGGATACAAAAATCTCTAAGATTAAATGACCTGAGGTTACTGACCACCTCTGTATGAACTCTGAGCTGATGGAAACTGGCTAATACTCGGTAATATAAATCTGGAGGTCCTCATTAGACGTTCAAGTCTTGTGACTGTTAAATCATTTTCTATAGATAATTAGGAAGCCATTTGAGGTGGGGTTAGGAGCTTTTTGGTCTGAAACATATTCTTTGCAAATACACACACTGGCGGAAATGAGTTTATACGCACTGTTGTGTTTCGAAATGTCCGAATGCATTCTAAGCGTAGCCACAAGGGGCTCTATAGCGAACATTAGCGAAGTATTTCTTTTTCAAAGTGGAATTAACAATTTAAAGATTTAGCTCACACTTCTCAACCGTCTTGTTCAAAGCTCGCTACCTGACTAACAACACATCCGATTTAACGGCACACCGTTTTAACCCCTTATGTTATGACAACCGCAGTCATCTGCCCCTCATTTAATTACGACCACAGTCATTTGTCCCTTATTTTATTACGACCACGCACATTCAGAGCAGGACCGTGTTTGACTACTTGCGTCAAATATATTTCTGGTTGAAGTATGGTGACTCCAACATGACACCAGAGCAAGCAAACGCACGTGTACACCGTTAGGAAAACAGGTAGCCTACAAATGCAAAGTTTGTTTGTATTCTTCAGCTCTAGTTTTCAGTACTAACTGGACTGAATGGAGCAGAACTTAAATCAGGTGAAATGTCGCAAAAAACATCACGTTACAGTAAGCAGTAGACGCATACCGATGTATTTGATTATATTCTGAAAAGAAACACAAGCTATATGTACATCTAAAGAAGCCTGATCTTTGGTACATGTGCACACTGAACGACCTTGCCGTGTCAATCTTCATTTAGATTTGAATGAATGCGTTTTTATACTGAAGATCTTCCATGCCCATGTCTGGACAGATCTGTCTTCCTAATCAAATAATAAGATGCATTAATGGACGCTCCCTGGCAACTAAATGAAAATATCAGTGAGAGCTCTTGTGAACATTAATTTGTTTCTTTTCGTATTCTCTCTCTCTCTCGTTCTCTCTCTACTCCTTGTCAAAAAACTTGTTTATTGCAGATTCCTTTTAATTTCTCACTCCGCACGGGAGGATCACCATTATCTACTCCACAGAGGCGGCGTCCCGTAGCGGCGGTATAGAGCAGGGGGTGAATGCAACCGAAGCCAAGTTTAACGTCTCATGCACGTTGCATTGGATTTCAATTTGCCATTGAGCAGGACGGGGCAAGCAAAAAACACGCAGGCCTTTGATTGGGAACAATGAAAAGATGGACAAAAACATGGAATCCAATTTTCCAGGATACACTACACTCCATAATAGAAGTGTAACGTACGCCAGATCCTCTAACCTCCGGCAACATTGTGGGCATGTTCGTCACATCTCTATGTTCGTGAGAAACAGTTTGCACAGAAGATGCCGCAGCAGTACGCAAAGTTTGAGACGCCCTGCTGGAATCTGGATCACCACCCAGGCACAGCCTCTTTTGAGTTACCCATCATGCTTTGCTTTGCACAAGGGGCTTTTAGCGTCTAAAAGTGAGAGTGCTGGTGGAACGTTCTGTAGTTGGATAGTTAATGGAGCGTTCTGTGGTGGGGTAAGGGATGCAGGGCCCCTCACCAGGAGCTCTCTGACTGGGTGGGGAACAGGGCCCCGGAGGACCCGTTTTGATGGTGGGCACAGCCGGAAGGGCCACAGTCTGGATGGTGCTCCTCTCGCGGGTGGGAAGGTCCTCCAACCCCTCCATGCTTTGCGGGGGACCCTCATAGCTCATGTTTAGCCGCAGGGGTTGATGGGCCTGGCAGTAGTCCACAATGGGCTGCTCGTACCTGTAGAAGGTCAGCGTGCTCATCTGGTGAGGCACCTGTGGATAGATTGAAAGAAAGAAGAGGGGAATTAAAAGCCTACCTTAGCAGCCATCACCAAGAAATACTGTACTTCACCTAAATACACTTAAAAGACATTACTCTTTACTTTTAAGAACGTAGTGCACAATTCATTTGGAACAGCATTGGGGTTAGTAAACAATCACCAAATTGTGTTTTGGGGCAACTATTCCTTTATTTCATCTCAGTGATTCCACCTCCAAGATAATTTCTTAATCATCCTCCATTCCCTCATCATTCACGGCCAGCTTGCATTTCCTATATAAGCTCTGCTTCCGTCTGCATTTAAAAACTGCCTCGTGGCGCCTATTTTCAAAGAGTCTCCGCACCGGTACGGGTAATAGCTCTACGCACTATGCAAACCCAGCATCTGTCTTGTTTCCCAGTGTGTGTGCACTGCTCAGTGGTGACTCACACTGTGGATACACGCAGCACACACATGCGCACCCGCACATACGCGTGAACCCCGCATGGGTTGCTGCAGCTATTCCCATGATAAGTGACACAAGCAAATATGTCTTTCCTTATCATGCCGTGACTCCAGTAGAGTCGCTGTGGGGAAACCTGTCGCATCTGCCTGCCTCTTTCCTTTTTTCCCTCAGAAGGGACGTCAGTTGCATATGGCAGGGTACGGCAGCTGGCATAGCGATAATGTTTATATTTTTTATATATACACAGTATGTACGGCAGAGTAGGCTATACTTCCACACACAAGCATACTTTATTCACCAACTGCCAGTACGGTTTTGCTAAAGGCACATGCAGTTGGCCAGGACAGTTGGATATAAAAGACATTAGCTACACAACATAAAGATTACAACCCAAACGCGGTCTAAATGATGCTCATATACTTGGTTTAGCTTCAGTCAGTGCTTTTTTATTTAAATAAAAAAAAACAAATCACTCAGAATCCACAAAATGCTTACAGTCGCAAGCCTTTCATTACTATCCTGCGACTATCCTGAGCTGTGTCCTCGAAGACTGTGTGAAATAAAGCATGAAATTAGTTCATTTCATACTTTTAAGATCTGAAAAACTAAAATACAATCACTGGCAAAACATCTATTATATGTTATTTACATTTGCATTTATGCATTTGGCTGATATTTTTACCCAAAGCGACTTGCAGTGCAATACAAGATTACATTTTATAAAGATGCATGCTCCCTAGAGATTGGACCCATGTCCTTTTGCACTGTTAATGCAATACTCTACCAACTGAGCTACAGAAACAATACTGCAAAGGCAAGTATGTTGGTTCAGAAAAGTATTTTGTCAAAACACGACTTGAAAGGCCAGCAAAATGCTGCTTTGCAATCAAATAGTTTAGTTAAATGGGGGTTTAAAGCTATTTCATGCATTCTGACTTATTAACACAGTTTAAGGGCCCTATCATACAACTGGCGCAATGAGCGATGCAAGTCTTTTTTGCTAGTTTGAACCGGGCGCAGTTATCGTTTTCACGTCCAGCGTCACATTGTTTAAACTGCAAATGCATTTGCACCCATTTGTGCGCCCATGGGCGAGGTGTGTTCAGACACATTGTTGGCACATTGCTATTTTGAAGCAACTAAAAAATACTACCCCATTGACCAACTTTGTTGTTTTTGTTATTTAAAGAGTAACTAAACCCCAAACCAACTTTTTTTAGTTAATGATCTGTAAGAATGACGCTTTATTAGTGCTGTTCATTGATTTTAGTAAGTTTTTTGACATTTGGATATAAAGTGTTTCAATACTACAATATATGGTGTAAAAACGTCTGAGTGCTGCCCTCTTGAGGTTGAACGGTGGCTACTGCAGTTGAATTTTCCTATTGGATGTTGGGTCCAAGAAATGACTCGTGACGTAAGCAGGTTCAAGCTCACCACGCCCTTGTTACGATCTCACCACACACTTGATACGAGCTTAGTTCGTCCCCTCTATCTCCGTTGGGATCTGCCCACTTTTCTTGCATTTTTCAAATATTGCAGTGGGTGGAGTCAGGCTCTGACCAGGGGTTTAGTTACGCTTTAAACAGCACGTTAGTATTATGTGCCTATAAACAGGACAACAATGCGCGTTTGCTTATGACAGACATGGACAGCACACAAACTTTTTTAAATGTAAAAATTAAAGGATTAAAATGTGAAAGATTATTATTGAGTTTCTTGGACATAAATGAAGACCGATTATGAGACGTTAGAAGGCAAAAAGAGCTGCTTCACCTGCAGCCTGGAAAGTAATTAAATGTTTTGCTTTAAACAAATGCAAATGTTGCATCTATTTTGAAATGTTTTTTTATGCTAGCCCATAATTTTGCCCAAAATAAAAGTGCGGAAACGTTTCAGCTCTCCACACATTTGTAAATTCTTTATCTCCTGTTTGTTACAAATAAAGTATTTTTAGAGTACAAAACTTTTCTTGCATATTTGTAAATTGTTCTTTGAGTTAACACTGATCAACACTGGCTAGTCATACATTTACAGCAATTAAAAGCCTGCTAATTTTACTTCCATGACTGAAAGAAAACGACTTTAAAAAACAAACTAAAGGTTTAAATACAAATAAAAACATCAACATCATAAACTGGTGAACAACTTCCTCTGCTTAGTTTTTCAGTTTATAAATTTCGCCATCTAAATAGGGAATCGGCATGGCATCAGCCAGGGTTCCTATAACTTAGTTAACTTCAAATTCAAGGACATTTCAAGGACTTTCCAGGTTCAATACCCTCAAATTCATAGACTAAATGTGGGGACACACTTCAAGTGAGAGCAAGGTTACATTGTGTTACCTTTTAAGATACATTGTTAAAGTTCCCTTTCGAGGGAACTCGCACTGCGTCACTGCGGTGACACTTTGGGAACGCCTCCAGGGGTAAAAGTGCGTCTGAATGTGTATATCAAATTCAACCAATGGTGACAGGGCGATGCGAGAGCCAGGAAGTATACAGTATCGCTATCTGAAATATTGCCACAGGCACGCAGGATGTATGGCAAGGGAGACGCAGCGTCTCGTTCCCTTCTCAGGAAACAACAGTTACATACGTAACCCGAGAAGTTTTCATGTGTCAAACACAACTATGCAAAAAAGCATTTAGGTATGAATAAAAATTTGCATACAGAAGATATAAGCAGAACAGTTTTATGGTATTATCCTATACTACACGGGAATAATATGGATTTTTTTCCAGAAAACGTCTTGCATAAAATAGATTCAAGCACTTTCAATGAGCTGTATATATGCATGTATGCATCCCAGGGCCTTGAATTATTTCCCCCAGTTTTACAAACTTACAAGGATTTCAAGGACCCGTGGGAACCCTGATCAGCGCAACTGGCTTTTAGATGGGATGCGAGATGAAACTCTAATTGGTTTATTGCACATTACGGCCAAAATAACACCGATTACTCATTACGAGAATAGGAACACCCCGTTTAGACTGTGCGCTAGGTGCACAAACAATTTTTCTTGATGTTAAATTAAAATCCCATGGCAAAAGTGGATTAGGACACAACCTTTAGACTGTGCACTGTGCGCTTTAGACCATGCGCTTCGATTGTTAAAATAGGGCCTAAGAGTTGGATTCCTCTTGCTTAACTCTTTCGCCGCCATTGACAAGATAACTCGTCAATTAAGAGAAAACGCTTCCCTGCCAATGACGAGAATTTCCGGTTTTCCGCAACTTATTCAACCCGGAAGTAGCGCCTCACATGAAAGAGAAAGAACTCTGTGTATGTTTTAAAGATCGCTCTGCATCTGATCTCTACTAAAAGTCGTTCACAAAAATTTAATTATCTCAGCTTTTTGCTCAAAAATTGGGTGTTTTTGAAGAAACCTACCCATATTTGAGAGGTGATAAAAAGAAAACTAATGAAGGTAGGATTAAACGTTTTTTTTTCTTTTGATAGCAGAGGGTCTGTTCTTTCATTTGATATATTGTTTATTTGTAAATTAAAAGAAGAACATTTTCTGGAAGGCATTAAACTTTTATGAAAATCATGAAAAATGCTGGCGCTGGCTGGCAACTTTTTTTTAAAACGCTGGTGGGGAAAGAGTTAATATAGGCAAAGTGTGAAAAAAGCAGTTGGACTTCTGACTGAGTTTCTGTGCCGAATGCACTTCGCCAGGGTTCGTATATGTTTCTGAACGTTTTTTTAGACCATAAGAAATTCATACATAACATTCTTGCTTTATTTCTTTCATGGGCAATTTTAGTGCAGGAAGTTCGGTGGAAAGTCCTTATATGGGCGCTTTAACCAGAATAACGCAATAAATTATTCTGGTCACACTTTTTAAGGTCCAATTCTAACTATTAACTAAATATTAACTAATTTTGCCTGAATATAGGCCTAATTACTACTTATTATACGTAAGTTTGTAAAATAAGGTTTTGCAGAATCAGGCATTAATATGTGCTTTTTAAGTATTAATAAACAGTCAATGTCTCAGTAATATTAATGCTTATAACCATCCAGTTAATAGTGAGAATTGTAAACTACAGTAGAGTGTTACCATTATTCTTATTAACTTAACAAAATATTCAAAGTGAGAAGGATACATAAATCATGCATTTTAACCTTAGACTTTAATGATTTTAATGTTAAATCCACTATTGTATTATACATAATCGTTCTACCATCATACACAGTATTTACTTCAATTACATCAGAAGTAACTGTATTAAGTACTGGAAAAAATAGCAATACCTTATTTTCTGTTTCAAGGTAAAAGTCATTAAATTACAAAAACTAATTATTATTAACTAGTTACACCCAACACTGGCTGCCACACAATATTGCTAGAAAATGAATAAACCTGTATGACTTTTGGGTAATTGACAACACTGTTGCATTGTGCCACATATACTCCGACATGATAGGAAATCAAGCTGAAATGAAGTCTATGTGTTTTCACAGACCAGAGTTAACTGCTTTCAAATTGGTTAATTAGAGAATAGCAAGAGATGATGTAGAGCGATCCAAGTGATGGGAGAAGTCTGCCGGCGAGAGAGTCAAAGACGTTTTACATAGAGAGTCCTGACACGGAGTAAAATAAACAAGCTCAGACGTGGCACCGACTCTCAAGTCATAATGAGATGCATTGTGTCAGTGGCTCGCATTTAAAGCTCTTTGTTTGCCACAATTAATTCTCTACCTGAGCAGAGCAAACGGGTTGCAAGCAGTATGAATACAGTAGCTACTTAGAAGAAAAGTTTACTGAGAAAGTGATTTGCTTGGAAAAACTGGATTGTCAGGTATCCACCAATATTTTTCTATTAAAAATTCTGGACACAAAAGAAGATATTTTGGGCAATATTTGTAACCAAAGCCTTTAGGGGAACCAGTTACTTCCATAGACGTTTCTCCTATTATGGAAGTAAATGGTGCTGCTGTTTTCTGCTTGCTTACATATATCAAATACATATTACAAATATCTTTGGGTTCAGCAGAACAATAAAATTTATACAGGTTTGCAACAACTTGAGGATGAGTTAATGAAAATCTTTTTCGGGTGAACTATACCTTAAAAGGGCAAGTGTATCTTTTTAATGGCACTGGTTACACTAAACAAAAGGTAAAAATAATGCTTGTTTTTAGACCGGTTTCCCCACACACTTCTCCATCTGCCGTATCATGCTGAAAGTCACTTAGCCAGCAGACGATGAATGCTTTTTTCGCAAACCAAGCCCTTCGAAAAGTTTGCTTGGTCATCTTTGCACATTAAGCATTAACATGAAAAATTATTTTTACATAAAATATCACATAAAGGGTTTAAAGGGTACCTATTTTATTGCTAAAACAATGATATTTTGTGTGTTTGGTATAATACAATGTGTTCGTGCGGTTTATGGTTAAAAAAAATTATTTTCCACATACCGTACATTTTCTTCAAATTTCAATCTCTTCCTGAAATGCACGTATTCTTGTACAAGACTCATTGATTTGAAAAGGGTGTCCCTGATTGGCCAGCTAATCTCTACATTGTGATTGGCCTGAATACCTCTGACGTCAAATGTGATGCTCCTTACCATGTTTGAAATATTTGCTTACAATGTACTGCTAACAGAAGTTAACTTACAGGTTGTGAGTCCGAAGCGGGAGGAATTATGATAATGTTCGTCTTTATTGCATCATCAATCCCAGGAATAAAGCGTTGCCTACAATCCGTATGTTTGTTGTAGTCCAAGAAAAGAGATTTACGTTGGAGACGATAACTTCGTTTACATCGTTTACTTTGGGATTTGTACCTTTTGCATACGGTTAACATGTACTAATACACACTTACATCCAAGGAAATGTAAATCAGTGAATCAGATAATTGGTGCTCTTTAAGTGTGACTGATGTGGTGAGGTTAAAACATTAAGGGCAGCGTTAAAGGTCCACGGTGTAGATTTTTAACGGCATCTTGCTGTGAGATTGTAAGTTGCGGCTTATCCACAGCTCACCCTCCTTTTCAAAACGCATATTGAATCTATGGTAGCCGCCACAGGACAAACATGTTATCGTCTGAGAACAAAAGATGCTCTATAGAGCAGTTTATCCATTTAGGGCTACTGTTGAAACATGACGGCGACTTCCATGTAAGGGGACCCGCGGTGTATATAGATAAAAACGTCTCATTCTAAGGTAATAAAAACAATACAGTTCATTATGTAAGGTCTTTATACACCACTGATAATATAGTTATGTATATTATACTGCATTTCTGTCAAGAGATCCTTCTAAAAGTTTCACAATGCACCTTTAAACGACATCCAGTCAAGCGGCTATGCGAACGTACTGTCTTACAGTATAAGTGACAAACAGGGCAAATCCTGTACAATGAGGCAAGCGTAATGTTTGTGTTGAGTCAAACCCATTAAATGAGCTCTCAGCGATACCTTGGCATTACCGCTGCAGTCTCTCCTGCTTAAATGAACTCCATTAAGCCGGGTTTACTTATTACATTGTAGGCACTCAGTGGATTAGCTCACTCCACACACACACACACATACACGCAGAATGAAACACACTCTTTCATGACCGTTTCCTCCATCTGCAGATCGTCACTCATGTTGCATTGATTAATTTTCATATATTAACTACTGACCGTTTCAGCAAATTCTTAACAGACCGCAGGACATCAATCTAGCTTTAATATATATGCATGTGACAGTGTGTGTGAAGTCACGGGGAAGGGATTTCGTCTTAACCACAACGAAATGACAGCCGCACCCTTTCATCTGTTGAATTGCCCACGTCCTGTCTGCTTTAATGGAATTATGGGTAAATCTCACATTGACATGGCATTTTACACTGGATTACACTGTACGTTTTAGCCTCCTGTTTAAGGAGAGAAGACGGCGCCATTTTTTTATCATTTCTAAGCAATTTTCCATAGCAGACCATACATAACACACACAAAGACTGTTTATTGGATGTCAACATTTGTCCCATGGCTTATGAATCTTAGACGCAGCTTTGAATGTATGAACAATCATCAGTATTAATCAGACAGATGGTCGAGCACTTGAGTTCAAATTCAATCCCATAATGCATTTGGTCTCATCGCATGATGAGGCCTAAATACGTTCTATTCGATGTCTGTCACGTCTTTCTGTCTTGGTCTGGGTCCCTAGTGCTTTTATTTAGTGTGGTACATATTGTGATGTTTCTTAACACGTTGTCTGCGGCCTCATTACTCACATAACAATACTGTGTCCAGCTTCAGTCAAATTGCCGGGCAGCTTGTCCATTAAGGTAGACGGCGTCAGCAGGAACTCATCAGTATGTTGGGAACGTTGTGTCTTTGCCATTCCTGTTTATTCAGAGCCTAACAGGGAATTCTTGTGCCCGAGCCACTAGCTATGCAAATAAGCACGCTCGTGTAGCATATTAACGGCGTACAGTCAAGCAAACACCTTGATTTGTTGCATGCTGCCGGCCGCAGGGGCGTGCCAAATAGATGTCAGCGTCGCCTAATAGACGGCCCGCAGAGAACCGTAAAGGTATGTATAGGATTTGTTTTTTCATACATTCAGGCCAAAACCTTTCTGTTACAAGAGGAGCAATCATAATAATAATGCAGTATGTCTGCAGTGCATTTGTGAAAGGGGAATTTTAGTGCAGCAATGCATTTGCCGTGTCAAAGAGGCTAAAGAAGGCAAATGACATTCACCACCTGCACGAATGAGTCATACTGCAGCAGCTATACACGCACAGTATGGTATCTGCTAGCTCTTTAGTTAATCACATGACAAGTGCGATAAGCAGTTTATCGCACATATCTTTGTGAGTAAATGGTTTTCAGGCAGCAACCAATTATTTGCGTCTACAAGCAGTTTCTGCATGTAATGAGAGTACGTGCTATAGAATGAATGAATGAATTTGGAAGAATAGATAGTTCACCATAGTGTTTTACTAAAAACAGATTTTTTTGAAGAAAGACAATAGCAGAAAAAATCTGATGAAGTTTTTGCCATACAGCAGGAGTCTTCAACTACTCTTCTGCGAGGGCCAGATTTTAAAATTGTAAATATGATGGGGGCCAAAATTGTACCCCTATTTTTACCTTGTATATATATACTTTGACATATTATATACAGTCTTGTTCAAAATAATAGCAGTACAATGTGACTAACCAGAATAATCAAGGTTTTTAGTATATTTTTTATTGCTACGTGGCAAACAAGTTACCAGTAGGTTCAGTAGATTCTCAGAAACAAATGAGACCCAGCATTCATGATATGCACGCTCTTAAGGCTGTGCAATTGGGCAATTAGTTGAATTAGTTGAAAGGGGTGTGTTCAAAAAAATAGCAGTGTGGCATTCAATCACTGAGGTCATCAATTTTGTGAAGAAACAGGTGTGAATCAGGTGGCCCTATTTAAGGATGAAGCCAACACTTGTTGAACATGCATTTGAAAGCTGAGGAAAATGGGTCGTTCAAGACATTGTTCAGAAGAACAGCGTACTTTGATTAAAAAGTTGATTGGAGAGGGGAAAACCTATAAAGAGGTGCAAAAAATGATAGGCTGTTCAGCTAAAATGATCTCCAATGCCTTAAAATGGAGAGCAAAACCAGAGAGACGTGGAAGAAAACGGAAGACAACCATCAAAATGGATAGAAGAATAACCAGAATGGCAAAGGCTCAGCCAATGATCACCTCCAGGATGATCAAAGACAGTCTGGAGTTACCTGTAAGTACTGTGACAGTTAGAAGACGTCTGTGTGAAGCTAATCTATTTTCAAGAATCCCCCGCAAAGTCCCTCTGTTAAAAAAAAGGCATGTGCAGAAGAGGTTACAATTTGCCAAAGAACACATCAACTGGCCTAAAGAGAAATGGAGGAACATTTTGTGGACTGATGAGAGTAAAATTGTTCTTTTTGGGTCCAAGGGCCACAGGCAGTTTGTGAGACGACCCCCAAACTCTGAATTCAAGCCACAGTACACAGTAAAGCATGGAGGTGCAAGCATCATGATATGGGCATGTTTCTCCTACTATGGTGTTGGGCCTATTTATCGCATACCAGGGATCATGGATCAGTTTGCATATGTTAAAATACTTGAAGAGGTCATGTTGCCCTATGCTGAAGAGGACATGCCCTTGAAATGGTTGTTTCAACAAGACAATGACCCAAAACACACTAGTAAACGGGCAAAGTCTTGGTTCCAAACCAACAAAATTTATGTTATGGAGTGGCCAGCCCAATCTCCAGACCTTAATCCAATTGAGAACTTGTGGGGTGATATCAAAAATGCTGTTTCTGAAGTTAAACCAAGAAATGTGAATGAATTGTGGAATGTTGTTAAAGAATCATGGAGTGGAATAACAGCTGAGAGGTGCCACAAGTTGGTTGACTCCATGCCACACAGATGTCAAGCAGTTTTAAAAAAACTGTGGTCATACAACTAAATATTAGTTTAGTGATTCACAGGATTGCTAAATCCCAGAAATTTTTTTTTTTGTACAAAATAGTTTTGAGTTTGTACAGTCAAAGGTAGACACTGCTATTTTTTTGAACACACCCCTTTCAACTAATTGCCCAATTGCACAGCCTTAAGAGCGTGCATATCATGAATGCTGGGTCTTGTTTGTTTTCTGAGAATCTACTGAACCTACTGGTGACTTGTTTGCCACGTAGCAATAAAAAATATACTAAAAACCTTGATTATTCTGGTTAGTCACATTGTACTGCTATTATTTTGAACAAGACTGTATATATATATATATATATATATATATATATATATATATATATATATATATATATATATATATATATTATAATGTATGTTATAAATTATGTTGTTTTAGCTACTTTATGTTATAGGTAATAAAACATGCATTTAAAAAAAAGATACACACTTCTTGTATCCATGGTGTTTGCCTTTTAATTACTAAAAACTCATATTTTCTTTTTAAGATTTTAAAGGGGACATATCATGAAAATCTGACTTTTTCCATGTTTAAGTGCTATATTTTGGTCCCCAGTGCTTCTATCAACCTAGAAAATGTGAATAAGATCAACCCAGTAACTTAGTTTTGGTAAACCATTCACCACAAGCATGTGAAAAAATAGTTCCCCCCTTGTGATGTCAGAAGAGGATAATACTGCCACTTAATCTGCACTATCCAATCCCGACACTGCCATTTAGTACATAGATCAACTCATTTGCATGTTAAATGACACAGCCAAAACGGCACTTTTTTGCAAACACCTACAAAGTGACAATTTTAACATGCCATAATAAGTTATCTAAATGATATTTTGAGCTAAAACGTAACATATGTACTCTGGGGACACCAAAGAATTATTTGAAATCTTAAAAAAAGTCTTGTTAAATGTCCCATTTAAAAACAATTGCAGTTTAACATTGCAAAAGGCAAAGAAAAAAATGCAAGTGTAAATAATCAACATGTGGAGCTTTTAAACTTCTTTTGTTTAAAATTGTTTAACTTTCATAAATTGTTACATTTCAAGTATTCACAACATATGACCAGTCTTCTCCTAATGACTTAAATTGCAGTTCATGTTTTCTTTTTTAATATTTTAAAGCTTCATTGCATTGACTTAACATGTAAATCACTCGCGCTTGCTCTACCGCGTCTGATGTGAACCCTACATAACTCTGTCTGACAAACTGGGAACTATATTCTCAAAGGGCAAGGCACTGCTACTTGGGCGAAGTTATTTGCTCGCAGTACCTGAGAAGCCCTATGGTGAGGAGCAGAGAGTTCGCGCAAGTGTTGCTGTAATCACTCTGTAAAGCTGAAGCAGCTGTGCTGCGGTCGTTTCAGAGCCGAGTCTACGCGGCATTCATGCATAATATCTATGTCTCGAAACTACTGATCCACTTATACAACTTTGTGATGTAGGAAACCAAAGCACAAGTTTTGGAAAACTCCAATTTTATAGAGTAAATACTCAGCAATGGTGTTGAATTATGATGGTTTGTCTCAAAGCATAAAAAACACCACATAGACAACCAAAATAAAAACTCGATTTTTTTAACACAAGGGGGCTTTAACGTTTAATTTCCGTGTGAACTATTTCTTTATCAAAACCAAAATTTCCATGCACCCGGGTTGGAAGGCAAGTTAAAATCTTCATACTTTTGTCACGATCAAGAATGTTTAAATCATTCCTCGAAGTCTTTGAAAGTGTTATGCATTCATATGTGCATTGCATCAACGAGTGTGAAATTTTAATGTAACAAGTGGTACACGACACCGATGTTCCAAGGAGAGCCACTGCGACGCTAAAGCCACCAGACACCCTTCGATGAAGTAAAACATGTCCGAGGGCCAAAGAGTTCGCCTCAGCAGCGAAGAATTTAAACGGACAGAAGGAGAAGAACATGCCTGAAAGAGAAATGGGAATTCGGGGCTGCAGCAAACCGTCACGAGTGTTTGCCTTCCATTTATATAACAGATGAACTCATGCATTATCTGTCAGAGGCTGAAGGGTTGCCAGCGTTTATCCAATAGAGGTCTGCGCATTGATCTTTGGGAGTTGGAATAAAAATGTTGACGTTGTCAGTATCCTTAATGGAACAGTTCATCTGAAAATAAAAGTTTCGAGGTTATTAAGTCACCCTCAAAACGGCTGTTTTTGTTTCGGAAAATGTCGAACATTTACAGTTTACGGTGACCTGTTATGGCCCATCAAGCTCCAATAGAGACAAAAGCAAAACCCATTAAAGTAGAAATAACAGCATGTGGGTTTCTGATTGGGATGGTTTATGTTATCTTACACATTAGTGTAAAGGTTCATAGGTTTAATCCCAGGGAACATGCATTGATAAAATAAATGTACTTTTTTTTGGAAAAAACATCTGCCAGATGTAAAAAAGTACAATCTGGTATTTTTCCTTTTTAAGCTTGATAGCTGTTGTATGACCAGAGGCAATTTTGCAAAAAAGTCTTATTGTTTCATGGCAATAATGGGTTTTGATCAGCATGAAGGTTAGTAAATAATGACAGAATTTTAGGTGAACCTTTCCATAATTGAAAACCCAGAATTATCTATCCTATTTGTGTTGATGACAACAATGACACGAATGCAAAATGTGATCCGGCATGTAGTTTGTGCTAAGCATAATAACACGCTATAAATCAAGGCCGTATCTGTTTCTTTTGTGGCAATGATCCATTTTCCATCATCTTTCGAAGAGGCGAGCTTCGCCTGCACGCCCAGAACTGCTGCGTCCACCCGTCCGAAACTACTCCTATTTTCACTTTGTCTGGCTGATGAATATTTCCAAAAAGTAAAAAGGGTTTTTGGCTGCGCGGCAGACGCCCCTGTCAACTTTTAATCAGGGATATTGAAAAGGAGTGTGTGAACGTGGCTTTTTAAGCCGGGGCTAATCAGACAAGCTTCTGCGAATTGGAGCGAATCCAGGCCTATGCGAAGACCTCTTTCATTGTTTCGTTTTCTTCTGCCGTCTCGCGCTCGCTCTCCTCTGTTTGATTTCATTTCAGAGAGGCAGATTATCTGAAATGAGGCATTCTTTCTGGAAAAGAACACTCAGGATAAGCCCGGCCTGAAGATGCTTCTGTTTGAAAAGGATCGATACGGATCGTCTCTCCCTCCTGTGAATCTAAGTCCTGGCTTTCTGCTTTAAGGTGCTGTTGAGAAAGAATTACGGGGAATTTACTGTTCTTCGCTAAATGGACAAATTCTTAATTCTAATAAATGGAGCTGTATATAAGGACACAGGCTGGCGAAACCTTCTTGGTAAATCTATTGATTTGTTTATTTCTAAAGTTTTAGACCCGCCAAGCACTTATAGCGTATCGTACATTGTAAAAAAAAAATGCAGCATTTTTGTCAAATCAACATAACAATTTAAACTTGGTTTTATGTGTCAATGTATCAAAGGGTCTGTTTACACTTGGTATTAAGATGTGTTTTCGTCGATCGGATCACAAGTGGACGAGAGAGACACATTTTGTTTGATCTAATCTGTAGCTGGAAAAACATTGTATTATCCAAACTGTGAGTTTTGTGACCAATTGATCCACTATTAAATGGTGAGTATATGCAGTGTGGAGTTGGCTAGCATCCAGTATTTTGTTTGTTAAAAAACAACAACAACAAGAATAGCAGAGCAAACATTGTGGTTAGTGGCCCTGTAGGCTTTGTATTGGCAAAATTACATTTGCCCCTTACATTTGGGCATTTAGCAGATGCTTTTATCCAAAGCAAAAGGCAAATTTTCATTGGATTTTTATTGTGTTTACATGGAAATTTCTGGGTTGTGATTTTTGCCTAAAAAGTAATGGAAAGGTCATGGAAATGTATTTGTAAAAATGTGTACGAACCCTGTAGAAGTCAGAAAAGACTTAAAACATTGTGCTCAGTATCTCAGATTACATAACTTGGCCGAGAGAATGTGGTCTCGTATGGCTGTTCGGACTCTTTCAACCACATGCGCGTTTACACTACAAAAGCAATCCGATCGAAAATCCTATTCGACTACCTCTGAATGTGGTTAAAAGTGGTTGAAAGTGAACGAGCTCAAAACTTTTTGAACACCATTTACACCGGTCTTTAGCGTCGTCCACTTGTGATCCGATCGACGAAAACACATCTTAATACCAAGTGTAAACAGCCTCACAAATTAAAACTCAAAATAGTAGAAAACTCAAAATTGCATTTATTGGATGAAATTGTAAGCTTAACCAATTATTGACACAGAGGGCTCTATTTTAACGATCTGAAACGCAAGTGCGAAGCGCAACGCGCAAGTGAGTTTGTGGGCGGATCTTGGGCGCTGTTGCTATTTTCCCGGCGTGAGAAATAACTCTTGCGCCGGGCGCAAATCAATAAGGGGTTGGTCTGAAGTAGGTTCATTATTCATAGGTGTGGTTTGGGCGTAACGTCAAATAAACCAATCAGAACGCTAGCCAACATTCCCTTTAAACGCAAGGGCGCAAGTTCCATGGCGGGTTGCTATTATTATGACGGATTTACCAGGCGCACGCCAGGAGCGGTTCACAGCCGAGGAGACCGACGTCCTTGTACGGGGGAATCCCACGCTTGCCAGCATAAATCGGGCACGCCGTGTAACGGGAGGTGGATCTGCCTCAGGACTTGACGCCAGCAGAGGACATCGCTGCGTCCACCCTCACCGCTGAAAGGGTTTGGGGGCTTTGAAATCGGACCCAAGAAACGCAAGCAAGGTCCAACCCCAAAGTACTCTTACAAATCAAGTTCATATACATTAAGGTTTCTTATGAAAAAATTTTAATTATTATTTACATAAAATAAACGTAATACAGCCACACAACAAAGTTATGAAAATATTTTAATCGTTATTTGCATGAGAATAAATAAAAACTATCACCACAATGCTCACCACTATGATTCCCCTTATCTCGTGTATTAATATTTTTAAGTGTAACAATTTATGATTTGCAAAAATAACTGTTGCATCTGTGTAGATTAGATAAGCAAAGTGTATGCGCGTTGTGCACGCTATACATTATGGTCAAGCATGCGCCCTTAAAATAGCATAATGAACCACGCGCAACGCGCCACTGACTTTAGACTAGTTTTTTTTGGTTAGTAGCGCAATTGTTTTTTGAAACTGCAAAATAGCATAAGAGATGGTTTGCGCCGCAACACGCCTCCTTTTTGCGCTGAACCGCCCAGGGAGCGCAAGTTCATTCCCTAGTTTGCTGACGTGCATCTGTGGAGGGAAAAACACGCTGTGCGCCGGCGCAAAATACGAATGATACATGCGTCACTGACAAAGTCAATTGCGCTGGGTGCAAGATAGGGCCCATAGTGTCAATAGCCCTCCCCAATCCTAAGCAGCACATTAAACATTGCACACTAAAGCTGTAACCAGTGTAAAAAAGTAACAAAAATCTGTTATTGATCGAGTACACTGTAAAAAATCAAATTAATGAAATGTTGGATGGGCAAAAATATACAAGTTAAACCAATTTTCTTGTTTGAGCTTAGTTGAGAAGAAATATTATTTTAAGTCTAGATAAATCTGTGTTTAAAACATTAAATGAATTGTTATTTTCAAATCCAGTCAACATTCAGAATGGATTGTGTTGACTGAACTAATTAAGACAAATCTGGTCAATATGTGAACTTATGACAGCTATGTTTCCTGACAACAAAATGCTCATAATATTACTGTTATTTGGTCACAAAATGTAATTGTTAGAGTTGTTTAGCCGTGAATGTATGTGCTTAAAGTTTAAATATGCGGTCGGTTAAAAAAGATAGCGTCTGGTTAAAAATGTGCTTGCACACTTTCGGACGGAGATGAGCTCCAGAAAATCACCGGCGCTTAAGTGCTCACACCCCGCCCAGCGCGGCCTCGCCTCGGCAAGCGCATCAGAAATCGACTGCTGGCTCTGATATCTCTGTGGTGTTTAAACGTGATTTAATTCATTTAAATTTCTCATACTTAACAATGAAAGGGGTATGTTTTAAATCATATTTTAGGATTGCACTTACAGTAATTGATATGGCTGTTGAGTGATGTTTCATATCTTTTACGTTTGTTATAACCGGGCCCCCTGCAAATTTGAACTTCAGAGCTGAAGGAGCGAGTGGAGAAATAGTCCCAATATCATAACAATCTTAAATAAAACTTCAAAATATACCCGTGTGTGTACCCGTGTGCGCGCTGGTGTGTGTATGTATGTGCATGTGTTTTGAATTTAAAATGTCTAAATTCGAAAGGATTTGGATAACAGGTCATTTCATCTGAGATCAGTCCGTAAGTAACAGCTGGAATCACTTACTGATTCACAGGACACAAGTCATCAGCCGTTTCCTCAAGTTCACGTCAGGTAAGTGTTTGTAATTAAATGTTAATTTTAGACTATATTAATTGGCAAAGACGCAAATACTCGACGTTTTTGTAAAGATATAAGTTATATAAAGGTGTGTTATGTTATGTGTCCGAGTTAAAGTGGAGCTATTTTAGTTAAGAGAGCCTGGATATAGGGTTGGTTTACCGGACAGGGTTTAGGACTCTTAATTATAATTGGGACATTTTTACAAACAAACCTTATAAAATACAATACTGGCGTGCATTTTGAGACAAAACAATAGCACTTATATGTTAAGAGATGTCAGTATTTTAGTCAGTGATAAGCCCTGTCCGAGAAAACCGCCCAATAGTGTTTAATTCAATTACATGTGATGTCTGATTGAAATTTGGCAATTTTATGGAATAAAGTCTTTCACCGTCAAGCTTTATAATATTAAACATGTATTTATGTATGTGTGTGTGTATTTATATTCCTCTGTTTATCAAACCAGAGCGGTGATGATGTGGAGAGACAGACCAGAGGGATACATGGCGAGAAGAAGAAGTTCTCCTAAATGGCCCTGCAGATGTTCTGACTGACTTTGGAGTGCTTTTTGGACTGTTTTATGCCCTCTATTTAGAGAAGACTTAATTCTGTGTTCAGTCTGTATGATAAGTGAATAAAGCTTTTGTTTTAATGTGACTGAAGTTAAATATTTTGTTAACAACACCAGCATAAATTATTTGATAAATAATTTAAAAAAGTTTATTAAAAATGTCCAAATAATAAATATGAATTGAAGTAACACATAAAACATTGAGTAAATACTTACATTTTAAATTCTTAACTGTAAGTTTTTAAAGATTCAACTGATTAAAACATTTAAGTTGAATGAACTATAAAGCTAGATGAGCAAACATAGTTTTTTATATTTGAGTCAAGTTTGGGCCAACTAAAAAACATCAATCCAGGTAACACTTTGAAGTCAGAAATTGAGTGAACATAAAATTTCTGAGGAACTAGTTACTAAAAAATAATTAATTGAGGCAACAATTTATTTTTTACAGTGTAGGTGGGCAACAAAAAATAAGTGTACAAAACCTCATCACAATTCACAGCAGTAAGCTTATAATAATGATTTATAATTTGAGCTGTCGGGTCAGATTTTGTGGGTAAGCTATGTTTGGCTTCACTTGACTTCAACCCACGTGAAGATATGCAGAAAGGCAATTTTATGTTTTAAACAGAAATGGTGATAGAGAGGCGTTTTATATAGTTTACTTACTATACAGTAATGTTTAGTAATGCATTTGTCAATACTTCATAAAATAAATAAAAGTTAAAGGGACACTCCACTTTTTTTGAAAATATGCTCATTTTTTAGCTCCCCTAGAGTTAAACATTTGATTTTTACCGTTTTGGAATCCACTTAGCTGATCTCCGGGTCTGGCTGTACCACTTTTAGCATAGCTTAGCATAATCCATTGAATCTGATTAGACCATTAGCATCATGCTAAGAATAATCAAAGACTTTTGATCTTTTTCCTACTTAAAACTTGACTCATCTGTAGTTACATCGAGGACTAAGGCTGACGGAAAATTTAAGTAGTGATTTTCTAGGCAGATATGGCTAGGACCTATACTCTAATTCTGGCGTAATAATCAAGGACTTTGCTGTCGTAACATTGCTGCAGGAGGTGCAATGATATTACGCAGCGCTGAAAATAGTCCTCTGCCATTGAAAGTTACTAAGGGGACTATTTTCGGCGCTGCGTAATATCATTGCACCTCCTGCAGCAATGTTACGACAGCAAAGTCATTGATTATTACGCCAGAATGAGAGTATAGTTCCTAGCCATATCGGTCTAGAAAATCGCAACCTTTTTATTTTCTGTCAGTCTTCGTACACAATATAACTACAGAAGAAGTTTTAAATTGGAAAAATATCAAAACTCTTTGGTTATTTTTAGCGTGATGCTAACGGTCTAATCAGATTCAATGGATTATGCTAAGCTATGCTAAAAGTGGTACCACCAGACCCAAAGATCAGCTTAATGGATTACAAAAGGGTAAAAAAAATCAAATGTTTAACTCTAGGGGAGCTGGAAAATGAGCATATTTTTAAAAAGTAGAGTGTTCCTTTAACCTTCATATTTTCTCAATATATTCATGCCCAAACAAAACATGCAAAGCCACATGAACTGCCCTACCTTTCTCATTAGAAATATGTGACCCTGTCTGTGAAATCAAGACTAAAGTCCCATAATCTAATTATGTTGTGAATTTAGGAGCATCAAAGTTTGATCTCAATCATTCAATTCTGTAAATCAACCCATATTAATTTACAAATTACAAAGCAGGTCAGGGAGTTTAAAAATTAATGTGTGAGTATATAGTAGTTTAATATTACTCTGTTCTTGCCTGATGTATGATTACATTAGCACAGAGCTAAAGTGCTGTTCGAACCTGCCTGATGTGATGCTGAGGTTGTTACCTTTAACACGTGTGAGTTTTTCATGTGTTCAGGGGGTCTGAGCTACTAATCAAAATTAAAACCATAACAACAACTTATTTGTCAGTAATTATGATAGATTGTACAGAATAAAACGAATGAAGGGGCGTATGTTTTCATCTGCAGAAATAATGAACACGGCAGGAAAGGATGAAAAATAAATGCCCCGCAGGCTGGTGCGTGTGAGCAATTAAACGTCAATGTCGATATACTTATTCACATCTTATATAATATAAATACATTTTACATACTAAGAGGTTTACAATTAGATCTAACTCACCTGACCTGATGCATCACCTTTAAATTAAATTCATTTCCTTCTTCAAACTAGACCCAAGGATAAAAATTATAACAGTAAATAGATGGAAGGGTGACCTGATTTCCACTCCATAACACCCGAATAAATCTCATACAGTCATACCTTGAGATCATACACGGGCGAGCGCAGGAATCAAGGGCTGCTTACAGTAGATTAGCTATCTGTCAGACTTTAAACTTCTGACATTTGAGGTCATATTTGTGTGGGTAAACCATGTCACTGTATATAGATTCAGACGTCCGGCAGTACAGTTCACGGTGAATCGATAGTGCTAATGTAGACATGCCGACCCATATTGCCTCTCACTGTGAGCTTCTTATCAAAGCAGAGCCTGGACTCCTTTGATCTGATGTACAGCAAAGTGAGAAAGATAAAATGGACCAGACATTCACTTCAAACTTACAGTATATTTGCCGATTTTGTATAAGTAACAGCAGTGCAACACGCATACCTTTATGGTATTTATGATAATGATTGTGAATTAAAACACTCTATCCCGGTCTTGAAATCAAAAGAAAGAAAATATATTAGCATAAAGAAAATGCATCCAATTTTAAGACCATGAATGTTTTCTTTCATTTAGAATAAACAAATGTTACTCCAAAATTAACATATTAAGTTTATGGCATATTATGACACATTATTATATTTGCATTTACATACTGCATTATTATTATTATTATTATTATTAGTAGTAGTAGTAAATATAAATATAATAATAATAATAATAATAATAATAATAATAGTGTTATTAATAAATAAATTATAATATTTATTATTATTATTATTATTATTATTATTATTATTATTAGTAGTAGTAGTAGTAGTAGTAGTAGTAGTAGTAGTAGTAGTAGTAGTAGTAGTAAATATAATAATAATAATAATAATAATAATAATAGTAATAGTAATAATATTGTTATTAATAAATAAATTTATAATATTTATTATTATTATTATTATTATTAGTAGTAGTAGTAGTAGTAAATATAATAATAATAATAATAATATTGTTATTAATAAATAAATTATAATATTTATTATTATTATTATTATTATTAGTAGTAGTAGTAGTAGTAGTAAATATAATAATAATAATAATAATAATAATAATAATAATACTAGTAATAGTAATAATATTGTTATTAATAAATAAATTATAATATTTATTATTATTATTATTATTATTATTATTATTTGCATTATAGTAATAAGTATTAGACGATAAGAGGGTTTTTAAAGGGATAGTTCCCCCAAAACGAAAATTTGTCTTTATTTACTCACTCTCATGTCATTTGAACTCCCAATTTCTTTCTTTGTTCTTCAAAACCCAAATGCCGTTTTATTGTGCTTTCTCTCTTTCAGCGCTCATTTTTTATGTCCAAATGGTTGTTTAGGCAGTTTTATGATGTTTACTTTAAAATAATGTGTAACAACTGAAACAAAAGGTGGTAAGGTGGTTCAGTGGGCAGCACTGTGCCTCACAGCAAGAAGGTCCTGGGTCGAGCCCCGACTAGGTCAGGTGTTTGCTCTCTCTGTTCTCCCATACACTTGAAATTGTGTATAGATTAACCAGTTTATTAAAACTTTAATTATAAAGCTTAAAATTTTGGGTGAACTATTCCGGTATCTATATATATATTTTTTAACATCACAATGTATTTAAAAAAGACATTCTCTCATTTTCTATTGGTAACAATATAGTCCTGCCCCCAAACTTAATAAATGGATTGCTTTGAGTATATCAGTGTCCTTATTTTAATAAGAGAAATGATTATTTATAAATGATTACAGTATTTAAGGTGAAATGTTTCATGATAACTTGAACTTTCATTTACGTTTGCTATCTCTTAATCCCCACTTTCAGTATACTGGCCGATCACCTCTTAATACACTGGCAGTGATACTGCGAGCTGTTAGGCACTCACAGAGGAAATGTCACATCAATTTCCTCAAGATCAGTTAGAGGAAGTAGATTTGAGTGAATTGCCTTTTCGCTGAACTTGGTTGTTCTCTTTTGTCTGGAAACTGCTTTCTCTGGAGGCCTGACTGATGAAAACTAAAGTACTACAGTGCAAACGGCAAGAGACAATGCTTTCAAGTTACGACTCATATGCTAATGCAGTTTAAATATAACTAATTGCTAAAAAAGTCTGATCTGCTGTGACATTTAACTGTTGGATATAAGACCTCTGAGGTCTCCACAATATTCACCTTTTTCTCGAACGTGGAAGTAAGTGATGTGACATATTTTCCTTCTTTGTGCGAGACTTCCATTTCAATAGCCAGCCGGTAGAAAACAGTGAAGTGGGAGCACGCATACAACATGATTTAAATGGTTAATATTTACTACACCTGCCATGTATGAACTAGTGTGAGGATGAAATTAAAGCAACACCAAAGAGTTTTTTTTTACCTTAAAATAACGTAACGTTACCTCGAAACAGGGTGAACGGCACTTTCACATTCGCTTTGCAGCCCTCTATTGGCCAAAACCGCACTAAAGAAGTTTCCAACCGTTGGGTCGAGGTCCTGTAGTTCGAGTGAAAACTACAAAAACTTGCTTTACGGCAGATCTTCAATCCAATCAGAGCCAGCTATGCTGCAGTATTTACGACAGTGGTAATGAACAATTACGCTTCTAACCTATAGGGGGAGCAAAGAGCAAAAACTCTTTAGTGTTGCTTTAAGAAGTGGCTTGATATATCATATGAAGATATATTCAATCATTTCGTGTTGATCAGAGGTGACGGGTCTTCAATGCTAAATATAAAAGCACAGTCGAGTGTTTGTACATCTCTAGGATGCAAAAAAAAACTAGTATATACCCCGCTGCAGCTCGCTCGGCCTCAGAGTTTCTCTTTGGTCTCACGTGTTAAAAGCGCAAGTCTCTACAGAGGTGTTCTGATTTCAGAGCGGCGTGGCCTTGGCCGCCCCTCCTGTCACATCAAATCTCTCCGTGATCTTGGTGGCTGTGCTTGGAGAGACACAAGTAAATATTGGGCCTAGGCTTGGATTAAGCTGCCCAGATATGCCATCACATTACAGATGGCAGGTGTAGGTTGTGGGATTTAGCCAGAGCTCGCTGTCGATTTGACATCAGAATGTGTTACTGCAAATGGAACAGTTACAGAAGGTGATACTTTGCCCTATATAGACGAGACTTGGGTATGATGTACCACCTTTTCACTTAAGTTGTCCTCTAGGCAAGGAGAAATAAGACGGAGGTAAAATTATATTTTCGGATGTTTTTTACGAAAGCTATATTGGGTTCCCTATAGGTCAGGGTATTGCTTTTACCAATTGGTAGAGCATTGCTATAGATATTCGCAAAAGGTGGTGGGTTTGATTCCTAGGGAACACATATACAGTACTGATACAATGACAGAGATGCACCTATATAAAATTTTTGCACGGATATGATGGACGATTATTCACAGTGATATCTGCTGATACCGATAGTTTGGTGGTTGCATTAACTTGCATTAACTAAATTCTGACATTCTGATGTTATTTATTCACGTAATGACCATTAATATTAGCATTAAACTAGTGATTATACCGATTATTGGCCGATATATCGGTGCATCTCTAATAAAAAAATGTATAGCTTGAAAGTCGCTTTGAATAAAAGTGTCTGCTAAAGACATAAATATAAATGTGTGATACCAACCAAATTGAAAAGGTATCTGTAACAACAGCAGATAAATAAATGTCTTATTGAAAATTTGTAATATGTTTAGACCTGCATACATCGGCTACAAAACATCCAAAAAGCTTTAAATGCTTATCATATCATAGGTCCTTTCTAAACATATGGACACATGGCATCCCCTCTCTCTTTTCTTACTCCACTCTCTCCAATTAGCCATTTCGCCATCCTTTTCTCATTCTTTCTTGCCATCTCTCTCCTTCCTGCTCTTTATTTTCCCCCATTACGCCCACAAACAGCAGCTAAAAAGGTCTGGCGCTCGTGCAGCATCTCAATGATCACCCTTCCCAAAAATGTCAATGGATGGAAATCAGGCTACATCAGCCAGCCGAGGATTGAACCGTGGCATTACGGGCAACCGAAAAGCTCCAGCTGCGTGCGGTGGGTGGCCACTCCTGCCCAGTCAGAGGCGGGTGAAGAGTATAAATCAGCAGTTAAAAGTGAGTCGCCTCCGGCTGATTGGTGTATAATTGAGTGTCTATTCCAGATATTTCTCAAGGCTCGGGCTCTGATCATTTTAATTTTGTGCTATGACTCAGGGTTCTGGTCTAATCAGAAGAATCTGTGCCCAGTGAGAGTCGCACACTAGAGGCAGCGTGCCTGAATTGTGTTTAATATAAGGTTCCTTAAATAAGGGAAATGAAAATATGCTTTGGAGTTGAAAATTAATCTCGGAGTGTTCACCTATCAATTTGCACGCATATTTTTAAGTTTTCATTAGAGATTGGAAGGATGAGAGGTCTAAAATAAGGGGCACAGCAGTCGGTATTTCTTTAAGGCACTATAATAGTGTAGTTTATTTTTATAATGTTGTGCCATAAATCTATTAAAACTTCCTGTTGAATAAGCGTAATTAGAAAAGTGGACCAGTGGGTACTAGAAATGGCTGATATTTTGGTAACACTTTCAAGTTTGAATTTGTTAATATTACACTGAAAAATTTTAACTTTTTGGTGTAGTAAAATAAATTTGATTAACCCCCATAATTTCTACATACTGTAGTAATATCAATATTTATTGAGAACTAGATTTTCCTAAGTAAAATTATAAATAAATACACAATTAATTCATGTACAAAATGAACTGTGTGGGAATAGTAAGTAGTATTATATATTTTCTTGTATTATTTAACTGTTTAATAGTCACTGCACATAGTCCAAAAAAGTAAATAAAAAAATGGTGTGTTCATGTCTGCTTAAAAAAATCTGAGTTAATTTAACTTAAGCGTATAAATTCATTAACTGAAACATTCAAGTGAAATGAACATAAATTATCAGTATATGTTGTAGGGAATACCCATTTTTTTGATTAAGCTTTTTTACGGAATAAGAACTGATAAGAACTCTTAAATACTTAAATATTTGTTAAATATATAAGATGTTTAAGTTATTATATTTATAATGTTGTTTTGTTGTAAATGATAATTTTGTCAAATCATTGTTCAGGTGATCAGTGTTTACTTACCCTGTTCAGCACATTTTATTGTATTTCTCGCCACAGTACTGACACTTCATGTCAAAAACGCAGTTCCCTTTCGAGGAACTCGAGCTGCGTCGCCATAGCAACGCTTTGGGGAACGCCTCGGCGTGACTAATCTGAAGCACGTGTAAAACATAAACAATGATGAGATAATTGTATACTGACCGTGATGCCGTGCGGACCAGGGGTATAAGAAGGCATCCCACACAAACACACTCGCTTTTAGTGCCTCAGCAAGTGACTACGTGTATGTTTGCATAAATCTGAAGTATGTTTAAGAAGTTCAAGTATGTGTATCTCCCTGTCAGCGCGATATCACAGACAAGGATACACATGTATATGTGTCTTCGAGCGCAGCACGCACAGTTGGCTTTTGAGGAAACTGGCTGTGTGCACTGTGAGCATTCCCGTGCACGTGTTGCGCTCCAGCTTCGCGCTTAGAGAAGGATATCTCAGGCTCGAGCCCTCACGGATCCGGTCCCGCTTCTGTCGAGGCAGAGCGGTGACTGCACTCATGCGTGCAGGCGGCGGTATCCCCGCCTACACCCGTGACATCTGTCTCTCGCTCTCTAGGAAGCTTGGGTTCGCGGCTGCGATCCCGCTTCTCAGTGGCGGTTGCACTCGTGGGAGTCGCCATATGATTTCGCGCAGGCGGCGGTATCTCCGCCTGCACGTGAAGTCCCTCTGTCTCACTCGCCGGATCGGGAAGGCGCCCTGCGTGAGAGCCATATATTTTCAGCTGTCTTTCTCCGGAGAGATGGATCATCTTCATAATCCGCCTACTGTTTAAGGCTAAACGTGCAGTTTCCACGTGAAGCCTCCTCTTTTTACAGTATGAAGGTATTATACATACATACGTTTTTACACCTGTATGTGTAGGCTATGTATGTATATCTGCCTGTCACAGCCTGCATGAGCTGTTTGTCATTGTTTGATGAGTCAAACAGTGATTTTGTGTCTATGCTGTGTGTTGCTTGTACAGCTGTGCACAGCATTTATTCTCCTGATCGGCCGCTGGTGCGCCATAATTCATATAATGATTTTGTGTGTTACGATTCGAGATCCTCATCTGCTGAGGCGGGTGACGTCTTCGTTCGTGGCACTTACTTTCTTATTGAAGCAAAGCAGCTCACACCTCATTTATGGTGCCTGCTTCCCTTTGGTGCGTAGTACGACAGGCAGCCGCCATTAACCTTCACCTGCATACAGCTGGCTCCAGTAGTGGAGCGTGGCTACATTCTTGTGCAGGAGGCTGTAGAACCTCCACATGAGAAATGACAGCTTACAGCCTTTACTTTATTGTTCCAAAAGGAGGGGACTTGTAATCGTTCAGTGATGCGGCTCAGTTCTATGCTGTTACTGAAACCGATTGTGATGCAATCAGATCCGAGGACTGATTCCTTACATCGAGCTTATGTCTCCATTCAACACGGGAGGGTTTTTCCCGAGGGGGAACCCGTCTCGCATGATCAAAGTCGCGCACCGTTGTTTGCGTGCTCTGGTAACCGGAAGAAAGCCATGGCTTCTGTCCCAAGGTCCTGTGTTGGGTGCGCGTTGTCGATGTGTGACGCTGACAACAGACGCATCCCTCACAGGTGGTTGCGATTATGGAAAGCCAAAAGGATCAAAATCGCATCATCGGCTATGCCACTGAAATTGCCTTGGAAATGATGGTGGTATGGGTTGGACTCCCATTTCCTTCCAGACCTTAGGAGCCATCATGTGCTTGTCCAGATAGACATCACATCAGTGGTTGATTAATAAATTATTAGGGAGATCTGCTATCAAAGTCACGCATCGTTGCCTGCGTGCTCTGGTGGTGTGGAGAAAACCTTGGTTTCCATTCTAAGGCCTGTTTTTGGGTGCGTGCTACTGGCGTGTGACACTGACAACAGATGCACTCCCCACAGGTTGGAGTACAGTATGGAAGGCCGAGAGGTCCAAAATCACTATATTATTGATTTTGGGATAATGGCATTGTGGTCTCTGGACAAACTGTGCTCATTGACGACGATTTGGATCCCAGGCCACTTGAATGTGGCAGATGCCCTGTATGGCAACACCCATTGCTGGGGAGTTGAGACTCCAGCCAGATGTGGTGAACCCCATTTGGAGAGGATTTGGACGCGCAGAGGTGGATCTGTTTGCGTCTCAGGACTGCACACACTGCCCAATGTGGTGTTCTCCTTTCCCCAATCACTCTGCCACAGAAGTTCTGGAGGAAGCTTGCCAGGGATATGGCCTGTTGGTTTGGCCTCTGAGGGGGCCAGGCTCGTAGGCTCAGGTCTCCCAACTGAGGTTGTAGAGACCATACTTTACTCCTGACAAACCCAGTTAACTGCCCTGTTTATGTGGTGCTGAGGTTTCTGTAGGAGCAATTCCCTGCTGGTTTAACTCCTTCCACTCTTAAGGTTTAGGTGGCAGCAGTCTCTGCCTACCATACTCCTTTGGAAGGATGTCATGTTCCCAACTGAGGTTGTGGAGACCATATGATTACTCCAGAGCTCCCCCAGGAGCTTAGGCACTAAGTGGAGAAACTTCACCTCATGGTGTCCAGCTCACCTGACAGACCCAGTCAACTGCCCTGTTTATGTGGTACTGAGGTTTCTGCAGGAGCAATTCTCTGCTGGCTTAATTCCTTCCACTCTTAAGGCTTAGGTGGCAGCAGTTTCTGCCTCTTCCATACTCCTAGAAGGACCTCATATCTCGTCTGGACAACCCTCAAGAGAGCTTTATGCCCTTAAGTGGAGAATATTTCACCTCTTGGTGTTTAACTCCTCTTACAAACCCAGTCAACTGCCCTGTTTATGTGGTACTGAGGTTTCTGCAGCAGCAATTCTCTGCTGGCTTAACACCTTCCACCCTTAAGGTGTAGGTGGCAGCAGTCTCTGCCTACCATGCTCCTTTGGAAGGACCTCATGCTCCCGAATGAGGTTGTGGGAACCAGATGTTTACTTCAGAGCTCCCTCTACGAGGAAGCTTATGCCCTAAAGTAGAGAAAATTCACCTTTGGTGCTCAGCTCACCTGACAGACCCAGTCAACTGCCCCTTGACGTGGTACTGAGGTTTCTGCAGGAGCAATTCTCTGCTGGGTTAACTCCTTCCACATTAAGGTTTAGGTGGCAGCAGTCTCTGCCTACCATACTCCTTTGGAAGAATGTCATGCTACCAACTGAGGTTGTGGATACCATATCATTACTCCACCTTTAAGGTATAGGTGGCAGCAGTTGCTGCCTACCATACACTTCTGGACTCTCTGAGGGCAGTCTACATACCACGCCACCTGAATGTGGCAGATGCCCCTTCGAGACAACAGACATCTCCGATAGGAGTGGAGACTTCATCTAGATGTGGTGAACCACATCTGGAAAAGGTTTGGACGCGCAGAGGTAGATCTGTTTGCATCCCAGGACACCACACTTTACCCACTGTGGTTTTCCATGGTACAGGCGTGGCCGAGGCTACGTCTGTATGCCTTTCCCCCCTGGTTGTGTTTGTCCTTCCACGGGGAAACTTTATTCCCTTAAGTGGGAAATTTTCACCTCTTGGTGTTCAGCTCATCTGACAGACCCAGTTTACTGCCCTGTCGACGTAGTTCTGAGGTTTCTGCAGGAGCGTTCTCTGATGAGTTTACTCCTTCCACCATTAAGGTTTAACGGCAGCAGTTTCTGCCTACCATACTCTTGTGGAAGGCTCATCAGTGGGTAGACACCCATAAGTGGCTCGCTTTCTTTGTGGCACTCGCAGGTTGCGACCTGTTAGCCGCACTAGGGTGCCTACTTGGGACCTAGCAGTCGTGCTGGAAGGGCTCTCGTTGGCTCCGTTCGAGCCACTTGAGACTTCGCCAGATAGGTTTCTGGCCTTTAAGACTGTGTTCCTTCTGCTATTACCTCTCTAAAGCGAGTGGGGGACCTTCAGGCCCTGTCAGTATCCCCTGCAGGTCTGAGTTTGCACCATGGCTAAGGCTTTTCTATACCCAAAGCCAGGTTATGTTCCCAAGGTGCTGAACTATGTGCGAGGCCCATTGTTCTGCAGGCCCTTTGTCCTCCCCCCCTTCAGGAGCGCGGACCAGGAAAAGCTGAATTTGGTGTGTCCTGTGTGAGCACAGACTACATATGTTTACAGGACTGCTCAGTGGAGGAGTCCAAGCAGTTATTTGTGTGCTTTGGTTCACCCAGAAAAGGTTTACCGGTGACCAAGCAGACTTTGAGCAGATGGATGGTGGATGCTATCTCACTGGATTATGAACATCAGGGTATACACTCACCCGTCGCTGTGAGTGCCCACTCTACTCGGGGTATGGCTGCCCCTAAGGCCTTAGGGTCAGGCGTTTCGCTCCAGGACGTATGTGATGCGGCCGGTTGGTTTTCACCGCTCACCTTCGTCAGATTTATAATTTAGACCTAGACCCCTCTTTAGGGTCCCAGGTTCTTTGCCTTGACTGTGTTCAGTTATACACGCTACAGGCATTTGGTAGTATGGAAGCGTGGGCATCTCGTTCCCCAAAGCGTTGCTATGGCGACGCAGCTCGAGTTCCTCGAAAGGGAACGTCTCGGGTTACGTATGTAACCCTGGTTCCCTGAGAAGGGAACGAGACGCTGCGTCTCCATGCCATACTCCCTGCATCCCTGCAGGCACTTGCTTCGGCACTTGTAGCGAGTGTGTTTGTGTGGGATGCCTTCTTATACCCCTGGTCCGCACGGCATCACGGTCAGTATACAATTATCTCATCATTGTTTATGTTTTACACGTGCTTCAGATTAGTCACGCCGAGGCGTTCCCCAAAGCGTTGCTATGGCGACGCAGCGTCTCGTTCCCTTCTCAGGGAACCAGGGTTACATACGTAACCCGAGACGTTTTATGTGTGTTTTTGTGGAAAATCAAGTTTATTCAATGACTGACTTGAACAAATATTTTGTGTTATAATACCATTTATTTTGTAACTTAGTCTAACAACCATGTTAAAAAAATAACAAACATTAAATAAGATTTATTTAATAATTTTAGGACAGCATTGCTTTAGTATGTAAGCAAGTAATAGACTATACCTAAACAATTAAAATAAATCTAACTTCTAAAATAAATAATTAAGTGGCATTTGCTTAACTATTTAACCAATATTTTATGTAGTATTAAGTAGATTTTATTTGATTTTGGTACTGTAGGTAAGTTGTAAAAAGCAGTAAATTTTACTTAAAAAAGTTTTTAAGTTTTTAAAGATTTTTTTAAGTTGTTTTTTTTCAGTGTAGTTAGTGCTTTAGGTAACATGAATTAACAATGAATATTACTTCCACAGCATTTATTAATCTGAGTTCTTGGTAATTTCAGTATGTAGGTAATGTATTTGCGTACACTTATTGTAAAGTGTTATTATTATTATTATTTTATTATTTTGTGGATGAAATATAGGAAAACTGTTTTTAAATAATACAGTATCAAAACAAAACATATTTAAAGGAAATTATTTTTTATGATGAATAAGCACATTCCTATTGTTATTATCATAATGAGTCCAGATGTTTTACTTTTGTATGTGTTTGTAATTTTCATTAACCTCATTGATGTTTCTCATTAGATCCTCATTACTGGAATACAGTATAACAAATGGACTGAATGGTTGTTTTTGTATCCAGGCAATACAATGCTATGTAAAACCATGCTATACAAGTATATGAAAATTTAAATAATAAATCATTTTCTTTTCAGATTACAGTGATAAGAATGTGGGGTTAATTGTCAAGAAAATAAGGTCAGAATGCATGGCCATCATTTCTTAAATGTGACCCTGGACCACAAAACCAATCAAAAGTGTCAATTTTCTGAAATTAAGATTAATACACCATTAATAAGAATCAATGAGACTACTATTGATTTATGGTTTGTTAGGATATGACAATATTTGGCTGAGATGCAGCTATTTGAAAATCTGGAATCTGAGATTTGATATTTAATATCATAATGTTATAATATAGATAATTTTGACCACTGCAATGTGTTGTTGGCTATTGCTACAAATAAACCCGTGCTACTTGGGACTGCTTTTGTGGTCAGGGGCACAAATGTGACCCAATATGTGAAAACCCAGCTCAAGTTACTTTTTGTGATTTCCTTATTTTGCACATAAAATCATCCTGCATAATGTAAAGAACATTCTGTGAAAATAATAACCTTGATATCTTTTAAACTTACCAAGGCCATATCAAAGATTGAAATCAAACTTAATATGAGACTTTGGATTTCACAGACGGGAATGGTAAATGTTCTTACCCAGCCATTTTCCATTTTATACCAACATATTTTAAAAGAAACATCTGAGATAGACTTGAGGCTTACATGACATTGAACTGAGATTTCTATTAGGTTTCCTGAGCAACATAAGGGACTAAGGGAATTATTTGCCATTAATGCAGTCACTAGGCTGTAACTTGTATTGAACACAGCACATTCCTCCACATGTTACCCTTAGTATGTAAATCTTAAACTCTTAATTTACATTTTTACATTTACATTTTAGTAGTTTAGGTGTATTTTATTGGTCTCTGGCATTGTTAGACAGCTATGCAAAATGCTAGAAAGCAGAACATTAGATAATCTTTTTACTCTCACGGAAGTCCCAGTGGTGATGAGTGACTGGGTCATCTGAAATCCCTCTCTGCATCTCTCTGTTCTGTCATCATACCATCCATCATTTTTACGTACCGCCTCTTTTCCATCACTTACATTCTTCCTGCCCTACTGTTTCCATAGAGATTTCTGCTTACACCCATAATGACTCTTAAAAGGCAGCCAGCAGGAATCCCTCTTAATTTCTCTCAGCCTTGGTCTTTTGCTTCTCTTTCGTGCCAGTGACGCAAGTTCACCTTTTAAGAAAAGTCGGGAGAGAACGAGACGTTGTCAGAAAATGCAAAGCGTGTTGCGGCGTCTACATAATGTCAGCACGTCGCTCGTGTAGGTCGCATCATGTCAAAACAAAGAAGTTATGCACCTGTTCAAGTTAAATCTCTTTCCTTTGGTTAAGAGATTTAGACAACTAAGTTAAAGGCACACAAGGGTACAGCAGAGGAAACCGAGTCCTTGAGATACAGTAAACTTGCACTGATGCAACCACACAGTTAAAGTGACAGAACAGCCAATCATCAAGAGTTTTAAAATAAATAAAGATGAGATCTTTGATATATTATTGTCCCAAGTACATGCCCGAATAGAAAATATGTCAACTGCATTCTTGAAATCAGTTTATAGGAACATGTGCACTGTAAAAAGTGAAAGCTGCTCTACTAAACTGGTAACACCTAAAAAATGTATTATTCACTTTAAGTTAAATATTTATTGTGGAAAAACATCTAAAAGATTAGTTTAGTTTGTATCACCTAAGACATTTTTTAACTTAAAATGTTCACTTAAAGTGCGTGTTGCAGGTTTTTTTTTTTACGAATTTGTGCAACTTGCTTGTGTGTAATAACCATTTAAAGTGTTATCCATTGTATTTTATGTTGTTGGGTATCACAAAACCCGAAAAAGTATGAAAAAGTACAGCGGTTTGCAATGATTCTCCTTTCCCCCACAACGCACTGTATGACGTCACGCTGGGGAGAGAATTTACCAAAGCCGCATTGAGAGCATTGAGAATGACTATAGAAAGACGAGTAAAGTACAGTTTTGATAGCGCAGATTATAGATAGATAGATAGATAGATAGATAGATAGACAGACAGACAGACAGACAGACAGACAGACAGACAGACAGACAGATGGATAGGCTAGTATAGAGAGATAGGCAGACAGCCAGATAGCATAACGTTAGCATATCTTCGTGTAGAAAGTAAACAAACAATTAACATACTCATGCATGCTGGCTTGAGGGGGTCCATGATCCTGCCTGAAATGGGTGTAACTTTATGCGATCTTCAGCACAAACGGTTTTGGCAGCATGTCTCTAATCCTGGAAGGTGAGTGAGGCACGTCACATCTGTTCGCGGGGACCAGCGACCCAAACGCACTCGCTTTCTTACAGCCAGTAGCGGAATGGCAATCGAGAGAGTCGGGACTTTCCCGGTGGGTCGATCTGATAATAGTAATACGTTTCGAGTAAACAACACCGTCTGGCGGCGTGATGTGCGCCGGTTCCCGCAGCCCGCTGGTCAAAGTGCAGCCTCTCTGCTCAACAAAGTATATGAAAGTGCTCAACCTGTTCGGCAGGTCCAAACATGTACAGGATTTATAAAAATACGGTGATCAATGAGCGGTTCCTCCTCAAATGGCATAGTATGTCGTGATGTAAAAAGCCGCCGAACGCCTGTTTATTACAGTATGTATGCGGTCGGATCCGAGTGTGCTGCAGCTGCTGACTGCTGCGTATAAAATGATCGTGTGATTCGTTATAATCGCATAAACAATATAACAAAGCATCCTTTTATTTCACAAAACAATATATTTGAGATATTATTTGATAGACTACTAAGTGTGGATAAAGGATGTTTAAAAATGGTGGTCAGGACATGAATGGATCAAATCAGCAGATTTGCGAAGTTTTATTTATCTCCACAGATATCATAAATAATAATTAGCATGGTAACTTTGCAGTATAACACATTATATATTTCCTACGATGTATATATGATTTCCAAATTGTATACGTAAGTATTAAACAGCAATAAATGTCTCATCTATCTCTATGGCTCTGGCAGAGGCTTTCTCCACTTCTACCCAACGTGACGTCATCGCAGAATTGCATAAAAAAAAACGTTAATACCAAAAACGTAAAAAAAGTGTTCTTTAAGACCATTTTTGAGACATTTTAAAAATTATACACATATCTTGAGTGATTTATGTACCCATTAATCGACAGTGGTGGTTAACCTGCAACACGCCCTTTAAAGTGATTTTTTAAGTTGACCCAACCTTTACTTTTTACAGTGTGTAGTTTATTATTATTACTACGTAAAATGTACCTTGTAAATGTAAATGTACACAAATGTATTTTCAAAAAAAAAATATATTATTTAAAATTAGAGAAATTTGTAGAGCTGAGGTTTGTAACATGTTTGGTTGTAAATAAACAAAAATCAATTATTGAGAAACTACATAGGAATCTGCCTCTATTTACTTTACCCTGATTCAAACTATAAGCTTATACCCTATATTGTATATTAAAAAGAAAGTTGTTATGCTTCGGTGAGGTAATTTAAAAAAGCAATATATTGCAAAATTTAAATGGATTTATTTTTCATTTACATGTCACATGGCATTTGTAAAAGTCAAATGATCATACTATCATGTTAATACTAGTGTTCAATTATGTAAGAATAGACAAAGAACTCAACAACAAAAAAGTTGAAAGTTGACCCTATGCTTTCGAATCGCTCTCGTGGCATTTTGATGTTTGCACAGCGCCTTAGGAAGTCAAACACACTCATCGTCATGATTTTTGGAATAGGCTTTATGCCCAGCTGCACTACTTCCTGAACTTCAGCCACCTCCTTGTTTACTGTCTGCCATTATTGGACAAACTGATTAATCCAGGTGTGCCTGACCTCAGTAGTCACAAACAAACTGATGAATCCAGGTGTGCCTGACATCAGTAGTCACAACAACAATAATCAGACACACCTGGATTAATCAGTTTGTCCAATAATGGAAGACAGGAAACAAGGAGGTGGCTGAGGTTCAGGAAGTAGTGCAGCTGGGCATAAAGCCAATTACTTATCATAAGAGAACAAATTTATGTTTAAGCATTACATTGTTTAATGAAACTGTTAATTTATACTATTTTTTATTGGCATTTTAAAAAGTCACTTTGACGTCATCTGACTTCAGTACATTAATGCTGCGTTTACACCAGCCGCGGTACAGGCGTGAAGCGCGAGTGTTTTCAATGTTAAGTCAATGTGAAGACGCGTTGATGCGCGTCTGGAGGTCTCGCGGCACGGATGAGGTGTTTGGTGCGGTAGACGCAATTCCGACTTATTCACGCGTCTAGAGCGTATGGCACGGTACGCTTTAATGGTGCATTTTGCGTTTTACGCGAATATGCGGCTGATGCCCGAGTTGAAACATTTGAACTTTGGCGGATTTTCGCGCCATTTTTGCATGAAGGCTTGATATTGTCCGTGAGCAGTCACCCGGAGATATATGACACAAGTTCTTATTTCTATAGAGACAGGCATTAAAAGGACCTCGCTTGGAAGAGTGTCAGTGAGGACATTGGGCAACCTGGTAAGTTGTAAATACACATTTCACTTTTGAGTCAAGTGACGTTTATCGGCCCGCACCGTTAATTTTCCCCCTATAGTAAGGTGACTAAATACAAACCGGTAACTCTCTCGATAAATGCACAATCAACATAGGCCATCCTGCAAACAGACAACCGCATAACACTTGCCCCTCCCACAAGAAACGGATTTTGCCTCTGACGCGCGTCAAATGCTTGCTTTTTCCGCCCGTCTACTTCGCTCTAGACGCGCAAATGCATTCAAACTGTTCAACCGGCAAACTAGGCGCGGTAGACGCAGTTTTCGGTTGGTTTAAATGCAGCATAAGGATAATCTGCAATCTTATTTTCTAAAAAGAGATGGCAAACGTTACAAATTGTTTTTTTTATATTTTAGAAAATTAACCCTTTAGAAGAAAACTACCATTATCTGTATTGAATCAGGGTATCTTTCGTCAATTTCAGATCTGTTTTTAAATTAAAAAAAACAAAACAAAAAGAATTGTCATTTATCATTTCCATTTATAAAATGAATGAAAACTAAGAAAAGTCTTAGTGAGGCGAGGGAAGCAAAGACTTCCAATGACATTTAGCAGGGAACGCAGTTGTAATCATTAACATGATCAATTATCCTATTACTAATAAACATTTTATCAATATTTGTGTTCCCTGGGTTCAAACCCATGACCTTTGCAATGCTTTACCACTAAGCAATTTAAGACCAACTGGGAATTATATTTTGGGGGATCTTGGGGGGTGATGAGGTGGGTTATCTTTCATAATGATTTTCAATTCCAAGCTACTGGCAGATGTCTGTCATTAATTTGGCAGTGACTTTTCACACTGTGTTCATGGAAAGCTTGTTTTAAGAACACATTCTTACATTCTTTTTAAAGCAGCCTTTAATTTTTTCATTTTATGAATTTTATAAATGAAAATACGATTTGTTTATTTAATTTTCCGTTTTTGATTTGAAAACGCTGATTGTATCGCTATTTATAGATGTAATTCCAAACTAATTAAATATCAGTTGTTGGTCTGACTTAATTAGATATCAGCACCTGCAGATGTTGGTCTATATTACTTCGTGCAGATGTTGTCTAGCGTCTGCAGATGTTCTTCCAACTTAACTGGATATCATTATCTGGCGTTTTCCCTCAAAGACACCAATAAGAAACCAATATGGACTACAAAAACAGCTTAGAAAAGGTACTTCTACAGTTGTGACGGCAGAAGAAGAGGATTTTTTGTCAAGAAAAAAAAACAGTGGGGGTGGCTACCAGCGATGAGTTCCACAGCAACACTGATCCTGAGAGGAAGAACGTGGTTCAAAAGCAGAAAAGCATGGAGCCGCGACCGCTGTAGCAGCATGTAGGCGCTTGTTACTGATGTGGCAGAAAATATGTGCAGACAGGAAACGAGGATGCCAGCTGTCCCTCGATTATAACATTACCCCGCAAGAATGCGCGACAGCTGAGGCAAATATGACTCAAGGATGATGAATAATGGAAGCATGAACCATGACCTTCTGGCCTTGTGCTAGGACCTGCATACAACCTCCCAGTCGTCTTCTGAAAGGCCGAGACTGCATGATACTATGCTACCTGAGGGATTGTGTGGAGTAATTAATAGCATTTAAAAAAGTATTTGCTTTATCTGTGCATAATGTGGTCTCAGCACATCGGAAACAGCTAAAGGCAATGTCTCCAAAAAAATATGCATTACTTAACAGTTACCATGCAAACAGCCAAACAACAACATCAGTACGTGGGCAGAAATCATCATTATTCCCTGGATGAGCCATTAGTTTGATTCTATAGACAATCTGTCAACACAGTCACACACACACATACACACACACCATACAGCTTATAGTTACATACACATTTTGCATTAACATGCATTTATACTAACATGCTTATCAAGTATGCAACACATACTCGAAATGTGACCTCTACATTTAACACATGTAGTGAACACACGCACTGCAAGTCATAAACACACACACGCAGAGTAGTGGGCGGCTATCCCTACAGCACCTGGGGAGCAATCAGGGTTAAGATGCCTTGCTCAAGGGCATCACAGTAGCAACCTGCCGGTTGTAAGACTCGAACCAGCAACTCTCGGGTTACACGCATAATATATCCCATAGTCATTATGCATATAGATAGTTCACCTTTTATAAACAAACAAACCTAAACATCGCATCCCACTGCGATAAGCAGATTATCATATGTGCAGCACATTGTACTGTAATCCTTTTCCTACAAAAGGCTTGGTAGTGGTAATGATGTTAGGAATGGGAAGCAATGTTTGTGGCATCCTCTGCTTATTTAAGTCCTTGGTCCTGGACACAACTACATGCAGTTGTATTAAGTCAAAGCATTCCCATAAACAACAGGACAGGCATGAACAATAAGCTCAGCAAGAAACCGTTGCCACGCAGTTCGGCACGGCCTGCTGGTTTGGTCCCCTTAGAGAAAAGCAGTCTCCAGAGAGTAATGTTCAGCATATGAGACATGGGGAGAACCATCAAGACTTAGCCATGTGCCCTTCGGCAGTGGGGATCATGCATATTTCATGGAAATGGCAAAAACGACAAACAGACAGTGAAGGCCACTAGCCGTGCTCTTGAATGACAGCGGTGAGCTCTGAGCCGTGGCTTGTTGGGTCATGTTTGGTAAGCAGTATTTGAAAATATCATACTCCTTAAATGGCTTCCAATAGGCATTTTGGATGGTCCTACAGTATGAATATCTTACACGAGGGAATGCCACTCATATACATAATGCAATTCAGGACAAAAACGCAAATAACTGCATTCAGTGTTGTTCTAAATAAACCAATGTTTTCCACCCAATCATTAAAGCTCAAGTATCTCTTCAACATCAGCTATGTAGAAATGAATTCCTTAAATGCAGGGTTTCCCAAACTGGGTTGCAAGGTTGATAAAAAGCTATCAGTTAATTACAATTAAATCATGAAATGTGAATAAATAAGTGTACATTTCTTATTATGTACAAATAAAGGACAATTACAAGATAAAGGTCCAACAACATTTAATTTTAGCAATAAACAATGTAAAATACTTTTGATAAAAAACTATTTTTTTAAAGTTAAACAAGCAAATGTGCTATTAAATGTTGAAATATTACATAAACCCCTGCTTTACTGCATAATAAACTAGATGCCATCGAGTGTGATATATCTATTATATATTAAAATGATCTGTGTAAAACAAAACTCAATAATATGGACGGAAAATTCATCAAGTAGCTTATGGAATTTGATAATGTATGAATGCATTATCAACAATGTAACAAGAAATCAAGGAAAAATGTAAAATATCTATTTTCTACTTAATTTGTTGTCTAATAAAAAATGATTGGGTCGCTAGTGACCTGAGGTATGTAAAATTGAAGATTATACACGATCAAATGTAAATTTGTAAAATCTTAAATATTTTAAAGGGACACTCCACTTTTTTGAAAATATGCTAATTTTCCTGCTCCCCTAGAGTTAAACAGAGTTTGATTCTTACCGTTTTGGAATCCATTCAGCTGATCTCGGGATCTGCCGCTAGCACTTTTAGCATAGCTTAGCAAAATCTATTGAATGTGATTAGACCAATAGCATCACGCTCAAAAATAACCAAAGAGTTTCGATATTTTTCCTATTTAAAACTTGATTTTTTTGTAGTTACATCGTGTACTAAGACCGACAGAAAATTAAAAGTTGAAATGTTTTCTAGGCAGATATAGCTAAGAACTTTACTCTCATTCTGGCGTAATAATCAAGGACTTTGCTGCTGTAACATGGCTGCAGGAGGCGCAATGCTATCATATAGTGCCCGCAAAATGGTCCCCTGCTATTGAAAGATACTAAGGGGACTATTTTTGGCTGCTGCGTCATATCATTGGGCCTCCTGCAGCCATATTACGACCCCATATTATTTAGCGCGATGCTAATGGTTAAATCAGATTCAATGGATGCTGTGCTAAGCTATGATAAAAGTGGTAGCACCAGACCCAGAGATTAGCTGAATGGATTCCAAAATGGTAAAAATCAAATATTTAACTTTAGTGGAGCCGGAAAATGAGCAGAGTGTCCCTTTAAAGTCTCCCTGTAGTCAATAATTTTATCAGTTAAAATCTTTGAGCATCATATATAAAAGTTTTACCTGTTACCGTAATTTCTTCATGCTTTAAAACAGCTTGACTATATCACTACATCCTTGCCTCATTTACTATGCAGATCTATGAATATGCAAATTAGTCCCCGCCTCTACTCAATCGCACAGCTCGGACCAGTGATATGAATATGCAAATTAGTCCCCATCTCCACTCTTTCGCACCACCTTGGAACATACTGTAGATAAAAATGTAAATAGATGCTACATTCGGCAGTTTCAGACACTTAACTACTAAGTTCTGTTTCACAAAATGCATACGTGAACTGCGCATTTGCAGCACTAATCTTTAAGCGCTGATGTTAACGGCTGTGAGCATCAAAGAAGCAGGGGTGAAGCAGCAGTGCTGTAATCCTTTCAGCGCCGAGTCTATGCTGCATCCATTATATCTAGCTTTGAATCGAACTACTGATCCAAAGTGTGTTGATATGTTTGGTTACATGTTTGTGATGCTGAAAGCAGACCGATTGAGAATGTCTCCAATTTTATGTAGAAAATACTCAGCAATGGTTTTGAATGATGAATTTTCACATAGATGGTCTTAAAGCATATTTAAACACCACATAGACATAATAGGAACAATGACAAACCTGATTTCCCCATAGCGGGAGTTTAATCATTTTACTTTTGTTATGGCCACTGAAATTATTTAATGGAATTTGATTTATAATATATATATATATATATATATATATATATATATATATATATATATATATATATATATATATATATATATATATATATATATATATATATATATATATATATATATATATATATATATATATCTCAGAGCTGGGCATAGATTAATCTAGATTAATCTCATACACAAGAAAAGTATTTTTGCAAAACATATGAGTTTGTGCTGTGTGTAATTATTATGTATATATAAATACACACACATTCATGTATGTATTTAAGAAACATTTAAATAAAAAACATTTCTTAAAAGTATATATACATGTATGTGTGTGTTTTTAAATATACATAATATTTACACACATCACAAACTTATATATTATGCAAAAAATTACTTTTATTTTGTATGAGATTAATCTAGATTATTCTATGCGCAGCCCTAATATATATATATATATATATATATATATATATATATATATATATATATATATATATATATATATATATATTTATATATGTATATATATATATATATATATATATATATATGTATATATATATATATATATATATATATATATTATGGCAGTTTTATACTAATTTGGAAGTTTAGAGATGCCATTTAGAGACCCTTCACTGTACATCCGGTTGGGAATCCTTGACTGTAATGATTACTTCATATATTTTTCTCCTGTTTACACATTATGCCACGCAAAAAAGACATTCCAAAGTACTCAGCTTGTATTTTATCTATGCTAAAGTAAATGCCACGGCTGGCTTCAATCATCCTCCCCTGTCCTTTCAAAGAACACTAATCACTTCCTTCCTCATATAAAAGGTAAACATTGATGGGTCACTTGTGCACTGGCTCTTGTATATCTTCATCTATTCCACAAACTAAACTGTGTGCGTGTCACTTGCTGTGAAACTGGTGATTGGTAGATCACACAACTTTATTATCGAAAAGTAACCTATTTAAGTGCAAAGTGTGTCATTTCACTGCTAGTAATGGAACCAAATGGAAACACAAAAATAACTTGGAGACCCTCGGGGCCAATAAAAGGCCTCAGTACATCACCGTAGGTCAAAAGATTCCACTCAAATATAAGCCTGGGGCCTCCTGAGATCCCTTCCAGATTTGCAGTGAAAGAAGCCACCCCCAATATCTGTATGATATTTTGGTGGCATGATACGCCCCGGCATGTTATCAAGTGGTTATTTGGACTTGTGCATTTTCCAAATAGTCTCTAAAAATGTATTCATAGCTTGACACTAAAAGCAATAACATACCTCCGCTCACTAAACCACACAATTTTAGCTATCACTTGTGAAGTATTTCAACCCACCACTGTATTGCTGAAATCAACTGGCTTAGTGCACTCATATGCCTCGCCATATTAAGATGTCACAGGAGGATACATTTTAACATGAACACTTACAGTAAATAAACTTGGCTGTCTCTTTTCCCTAGTGCACTACAGCGCCAGTCAGGATTATGTGGATTTAGTCATCAATCCAGTTTTAAGACTTACGATAACATAAATGAGTATGCCCCAAAAATGCTCCCCTTCAACTGTAAACAAAGACTGAGTTGAGATGCTCTACGGTTTGTTTAGGGCCATCTGCTGAGACTTTGCTGCAAGTTGGATATAGAGCTCTTCAAACAGGCTCAGAGAAGATACAGTGGGTTTAATCTTAGCCGCGGCACTGGCTTTGCGCCCTTTGCCTCGCGCTCAGTAAGCGTTGACCTCTATGAGAGTGTCGAATGCAACAGAAAGGAGCTGGATGGTGGTTGTTTACTCAGCAAGGTAAAAGAAGGTGCACTTTTTATTTCGAAGTCTTCCAGAGCTTTGAGTTTTGCTTCGGTTATAGGAACCTTGCGCATAGGTGAGGCAGCAATCAGAAAAGCTCGAAACTGGGATGGAGAAGGTAAAAAAAGATGATGTGGAGGCGGGAAAGAAATAAAAGAGACGCTGAAATTCTCCTTGACATTTGAATAGACTGCAATGGCGTTTCAGAGGCTCGGAGCGTGCATAAGCTTAAGTGCCAACGAATAAAAATATCATGTCAAGACGATGGAGGGGAAAAGATTCAGGGAGTTAGAGATAGACAGATAGAGAGAAATTGTCGGGAGGGGGACGAAAGAAAATCACCACTAGACCAAGTGGTGATTTTCAATTCCCCCCTTGTCATCGCAAGTGGGTGTAAAGTTCAGCCTCCTCACAAATTGGACGGGGGAATTTGTTCTCCCTTGACATTCTCTGCGGAGGTGTCACACTGAGGAGCCAGCCGCCTGCTCTTTGGAGGGAGATGACAGGCCAGGAAACACAAGCCTCCCTTTCCCTGCTGTACATCACGACACGGGGCAGTTATTTGGACAACTTAGCCGGCCCCTAAACAGTAGAGTGTAGCGCAACCCGAGCAGCAGATAAAAAGGTACATAATGGTGTATTTTGGGGAATAAGGTAAACGCGCGTCTTAATTACCTCCTTGACACCCAACAGCTGTCTGTGATATTTGGAAATCTGGATGATAAATCCCTGTGGTGATTTTGGAACGCTCGAAGACAGAGGGACCCTGTCTCGCTCATCGCCAATCTCTTCATCAGCCACATCATCATTTCTCACACTCAGCTTGCGACAGAGGCCACATGGGAGCCTGCGGAAACCACCGCCCCCCCTCCAACACGGTTTCGCATGCTTGGCAAAATAAATTCTGCTCTATCTGGGGAATCAGGCATAGACACCTTCCAAATTAACTGCGACAAACAGGGCTACGCACAAACCCCACTGATGTTGCATCTTATCAGGGAACGCCTGGCCATTAGCAGATTTGCTGGTTAATGTAAACGTGCACGCCTCTCCCAACGGGACTCAACGAGGTTTGACTTTTGCATACCGCTGCTTTTTAATGCAACCCAAAACCAACTACGTTACTGCATGCATCTCGACAAGATGAAGCTAGCTGTAAGAATTTCCTCAAGGGAACCAAAATCTGAGTATGGATGTTTTTGCGCCAATCACCTTCCGGAGCTTCAAGAAAACAATGTCATGACACACTGCAGCTGACTGGCTAATGGCACCACAAAAGCATGCACGGTTCTGAGCCCTTTGTAAGCAATTATCTTGAGCCGTGACATGAAAGGCGGTGTTATATTTGCATTTACATTTACGCAGTGGCAGACGCTTTTACCCAAAGTGGCTTACGGTACATTCAAGCTGTACATTTTATCAGTTTGTCTATTCACTGGGATTGAACTGGTGACCTTTTGCACTGTTTAGGTTAAGCTGTACCAGTAAGCTACAAGAACTCTATATGTTGTTCCAGATGTTACAATTAAAGAGCTCCGATATAAAACCTCTGACACGTTTTTGATTTTGTAAATTAGCATTTTTTATCAGACTCTTAATAGATTCTGCCAACAAACCGGTATTTCTGAATAGCTTGATGCCAGGATAAGGCGAGTTTGCAGCTAAAGTATTTTTAGAAAATATGCTCATTTTCCATCTCCCCTAGAATTAAACATTTTTTTTTTACCATTTTGGAATCCATCCAGCTGAAAGTCACCAAGGGACTATTTTCGGGCAGTGCGTAATATCATTGTGCCTCCTGCAGCAATGTTACGGCAGCAAAGTCCTTGATTATTACACCGAAATGAGAGTTTAGTTCCTAGCCATATCTACCTAGAAAATTGCTACCTTTAATTTTCCGTCTGTCTTAGTACACGATGTAACTACAGAAGAGTCAAGTTTTAAATAGGAAAATTATCGAAATCTTTGGCTATCTTTTAGTGCGATGGTAATGGTCTAATCAGATTCAATGGAATGTGCTAAGCTATGCTAAAAGTGGTACAGACAGACCCGGAGATCAGCTGAATGGATCCCAAAACGTTGAAAATCAAATGTTTAACTCTAGGAGAGCTGAAAAATGAGCATATTTTCAAAAAAGGTGGCGTGTCCCTTTAATATCATTATCTCATTTTTGACTGTGGCGGTGTTTAGTGGCTTTTGCATCTGAGCTACTTAATTACTCCATCTTAAAGCATGAGTTAAGTTAAAAATGACAACCAGCCTAACCCTGACCCCTCGGCTTAAATCGGAAAGTTCAGAATGGTGCTGTCCTTGGTCCTAAAACCATTGCAGTTTGGGGTGAATGAGGTAGCTGTCCAGGGTCCTGAAAGTAAAAGCACTACACATCTGTCCACTGTCCGGCCAGCTGTCTCATCTCCTCTGACATTATCCAGGGTTTCATATGAGAATCAGTGTTAGTAGGTTGGCACAACATAACAGGGAACAAAGAGAACACGGGACAGCAGACGTCCCACGTCGAGACGTCACACGACCAGATTATAGGGACAGTAACACTGCAGAGGACCTAATCCGTATCTGGGAGATTAGAACAACATGACACTGTGCTCACTGAATCGTTTTAATCATCCAAATGTTCTGTCCTCATCCAGCTTCACAAAAATGCTTTCTGAATGGAATGAGAAATGAATCTGGAGGTTATTCTTAGAAAAAATGGTTTTGGTTTTGAAAGCTAAATAGAATACGGAGGTTCAATTCAAATTCAGTCAATGGAGCAGAAGACACGCTCACGTTGTATAATTGATACGTTTATTTGAAGGCATTTACATTCTACTTGCTCTCTAGATGGTATCAAACAATATTAGTGTCTTTCTCTGAAGTCTGACAAAAGAAATTATGTCTGAACCGAGTTCCTCAGGCACCAGAAGTAGCACAACAAAGAAAGGACTGTGTGTGTGTGAGTGGATTGCAAATTCTTTAAGGGGTTTGTGGAAAAGGTTTTGTAAATAGAGTGATAGTAGAGGAAGTCATGTAAAATTAAACTCCAGAGCTGGACAAATAGAGTCATCATGACCTCTTAACCCAGTGCTATGACTTATATCTCTATTGCCTTACTTCCTGCTGTCCAATTCATTATTTGCTGGAGTCATGTTGTGCCAGCTGAACTATAAAACATTGACATCCATAGGTCTGATTCTCATAGACACACAAACTAATGCATGCCTTGAATGTAAGTCACTTTAGATAAAAGTAAGAGCCAAAATTTAAATGTTCTTACAGCCTCAACATATAAAAGAATGACATTTTTTTGATAAGTCCATACTTGTACATACTTTTTTCATCTCTGTGCGTGCCGTAACTCTGTCTGACGCACCCACCGCTAGCCTAGCTTAGCACAAAGACTGGAATTAAATGGCTCCAGCTAGCATACTAATAAGTGACAAAATAACGCCAACATTTTCCTATTTATATGTTGTGATTTGTATAGTCACAGCGTGTACAAATAACAAGGTCATATGAGACACAGCCATCTTTTAACCTTATACATACTGGGAACTATATTCTCAGAAGGCGAAGCACTGCTACTTGGGCGTAGTGACTAGCGCAACACTTGCGCGAACTATCTTCTCCTCACTACCGGGCTTCTCAGGTGCTGCGAGCACCTAATAAATAAATAAATAAGGTTATATATTTATATATATACAAACTGTAATATCACTGCACTTTTATTTTTTACCATTGTCTATTTATCCTGCCAAAAAAAACAAGCCATAATAAAAGAAATATTTAAATTTAATTGAGTACTAAATTAAACTACACAGATGGCTGATCCACGTTAGATTAGACAAAAAATAAGCTTGAATTAATGTCCAGTGTGTCTGTGTCTGGCTGGATCTGAATTTCTGTAAATCTGGCTACAGCCAACAAAAATAAGTCATGCAATGCCAAAGCAAATGTATTAAATAAATATGCATTCAACAAATTCAAATTGATGCATGTAATGAAATTACATTTCAAAAAAACAAAAAAGTCAAGAATTGTGTTGCATTATTGTATCAGTTTATAGCCTCAGCACTGTGGTTTGGTGTATTTTGAACTCAACTGATCATAAAGTTTATTGATTTTTGTTTAATGAGTAGTTTGTTTAACCTGCAAACTCTATTTAATTCCCTTTAAAATAAAGATCTGCACTATTGGATATGTTTAATGGTTGTCAGTTAATAACGTTCTTGTTGCAAAACTCAATATGATGGATTTATGCCATCCATCAACAGGGACTAGCTGCCAAAGCTAAACAGGCAAACCTTAAACCTCGGTTCACACTCAAGTAAACATGCGAAGTGTGAAAACCACACAACATGCTATTAAACCATGAAACAACAGCTGCTACAACCAATCTTGCTAAGCAAAAAAACATTATTAAGCTTTTAGCACAACAGGTGCAGTCATGTCTGTGCGCACGCATTTCTTTGCAGTGCCTCAAGGCAGACGGCTCACGACGCACCCGTAAACCCCGCTGTCATCTGCAATTGTGTGATGGCACTCAAATAAAGTCATTACTCGAGTACTTTTCCTTCCTTGATGTAACATGAAATCAGTGAATACTGCTCTTGTCTCATCCTATATACTGGACATAAAGTGTACTATGGAGCCCTCGTGGGACTTTCCCAAGGGTTTAAAGTCTTATTTACTCAACCTTGTGTTATGTATGACATTATTTAGTTTATGAAACACTAAAGGGAGAATTTTAAGGACTCTCCATTTACGTTCATCTTTTATCATAAAATGAAAGTGAATAGTGATTGAGGCTTTAAAAGTGCATTAAAGTTTGTGTAACATTATCTTTTGTGCTCCACAAGAAATGGAGATCATACGTTTGTAACAACGTTAAGTTTTAGTAAATGATAGCAGAATTTTTATTAAAAGAATATTACTTAGTTTTCAAGAAAAACAGCATTTAATCCTTAAAGTTTTACAAACATATTTCCTATATCTACAGACTACAGAACAGAATGCAAGGGATTTTGACATCAAATCAACAAAAAATTTTGTTACTTCAACTTGTTTTTATAAGTTATATCAACTCAAGTCAAAACTTAAAACAGTAGGTTGAATTGACTTGCATTATTAAGTTATTTTAACTTCATTCTCCCTAAAAAGGATCTTAGATAAGCTTACTAGTCCAACACACCAACCGCCCAAACTTAAAATGTAAATTTATTTTCCTCGACATACTCCGAAAACGTCCACCTCATCCGAAAAGTTTTATATATAAACATATTTCCCGTCCTGCATGCCTGCATCTTGGCAAATATCCACCCCGACTACCTGTCTCTCAAAAGACCATCACAGAGTGCCGTCACATTCTCTCTTGAACGCTTTATCCCAAACGTATTCAGAAACCAGCGAACATGCCCATACGGTCATGGCCGCTGTGATAAAGCGCCCGCTCGTACCGCTGCCAAGTCTGCGGCAGAGAGTCCCATCTCCAGTGTGTTTGTAATTGTGATTCTGTTTCACGGTGTGATACTGCAGGCTGCTTGTTTGGTTTATTCATGACTCGGGTCTGGAACTGGAAACGCTGGAGAAGAATCTTTAATTTTACAATCAACCGGGGCCAGCAGATCTATGCGAAGACGGCTCTAATTAAAGTCAAAAGGAACATCGACCGTTTTCTAATGGAATAATTCAGATGAGCCATGTTGGTCCATGGCGGACTTTCATCCCCCATTCCCATTCATTAGAATGCATTACACTTGTGTGATTTCTGGCAGCTTGGATTTGCTTCGAGACCGCGAGCCAGCATTGCCCTCAAAGAGAATCGGGTCTATCTCTCTTAATGTGTTTGTTAGTCAGTGCAGGAAGCGACCCATTGAGGAAAGCTTGGGGATTATGTGCTCTGGTTAAGCAGGGGCCAGGCGGGGTTTCAGAGAGCGGGAGCGGCTGCACAGTTGGCCTAGCGAATCGCAGTTGGCCGGGAGCCCGAGGTAACCGCAGGTAATCGCGGACGGGGATAAAGACCACACCAAACACCGGGCACTGAGCCATTAATAGTTTCACAGAATCCAGGTGTGAGGGTACGTGTCAAAAGAGGACACCGCAACATAAAGTGGGAAAAAATACACGGCGTACAAACTGTAAAAACAGGGTATTAAAATATGCCTCAGAGATGCATGTGCTAGACAGGCCTGGTTTACATCAATAAAAAATGCCTTTAACCAAACTTTGTACACGTTTTTTTTTTCTTTGCAAGCTAATTATGTATTTTTTGATTGGGGTGAATACAGTCACTGTTAACCAATAACAAAACTGAATTGAATAAAAAATAAAATAATAATAAACAGAGATGCTTATTGTATTTAATCTGACTGTGAAAATAAATGAAAAATAAATAACTGTAATAATCCTGAAGCAATTAAACTGTCAGTGACCTGCAAAATACTTCCAACAAATATAAAAAATATTTGAAACAAATTTTCTTATCCCTGAAATGCATTAATCCAGATACACGAAAGCGGCTTTAACTACCATTTCGTAGCTTGCGGCAAAATCAGAAGACCTCATTTCTGTCGCACTTTAAAGAGGATGTCACGCAACACAGTTTCAAGCTTGAGGCTTGTAAGTTCACTGAGTCTCAAAGACGGACTCGCCCCGTTCCCGCTTATTTCCATCTTCATCCAGCATTGATGTTCAACCGAGGGTTTTTCAGGAGACGCATTCAACGTAACTACATGACAGAGATTCCTGAAGTCTGACAGAAACGTTATCAAATATGCATTAAATCACAACCGGCACTCCGGAACGCAATGCAACATTTGTTGTACTGTGCCATGTTTGGCGAGTCTGGGTTTGTTGCTGTTATGGGATGCCGGGTCGATGTTTTATTCAGAAAAAATATCAAAAGTATCAAAGTAACTTTTTTTGTTCTCCATGGTGCACATTTGCACAAGCGATCAATCAAACGCGGTTCTCAAAGTAACAAGTCGATCTCCCGAGGCGGTGTTTGAATTTCAAATTTAGTTTTGCTAGAACATTTCCCTCTCATATCTGTTAACACCTAGCTAAATCTGTAAATGGGATTCTTTAGCCTGCGTCTAATTAGGTAAAGCTGCGGTCTGCGGGAGCCGATCTGAGATTCGGTCTACCGGGTATTCGCTTTGATCTTCCTTTAACCCTACTTGCAGCCCCCGGGGACCTGGTCTTCGCCCAGCACCGCGGACATCTGCGGGTGTGAATCGAGCACGCAGCGGGAAGGGTCATGAGTCGGCATGAAACCCAGAATAGGGAATATAAGGACTGAACACTACTAAGAAAAGTATGACTATTAACAGCAACACCATCTGGGGAGAAAGAGGGAAAACATGGGATTAAAACTCCTGATTGTGGAGGCAAACAAACCCAAGCACATGAAACGGGGTGAGAAAAGCTTCAAAGCCTGCAGGTTGATTTGCTAAATGAACTTCATTAACATAGTCTGCTAAAGTATGTGGTTTAAAACACAAGAGTATCTTGTCGAAAAACAAACACTCCAAAGTAATTTCATGTTAAAGCGATACTGTTAGGTAGCCACAGAGATGCAATTTTCATTATGCTAAAACTAAATTGCAGAACGTAGCATTCGAGTTTATTATGTCCGAGAGTGTAAAACGGCATAGACTTTCTTTAAGGGTTTATTTGTGCATTTTTCTCTGTCTACACTTTAGCCTTAAACCTGAGGTGCTTTATCAGTTCACTGAGGCTTGAAGACAAACGAGGGCTAAATTATTTATACTTAAATTAAGGCAACATTTACACCCTGTACATTCTGAAGGGAAATCCTGTGATATATACAGCTATTTACACTAACAAAGTTAAACCAGCTAATGAAAACCAGCCAAAGGATAAACTAATGTTAAAGCATACAAGAAAAAGAATCGCAGTATTCCCCAGACTTGGTATTATTAAAGCTAAGGTCACGCATAAGTGTCCCTTATAAAAATTTATGAAAATTGTACTGTAGTCTACTTTTTATGATGTTATTAACTATTGTGGATGTAGTTATAGCCAGCATTATACCAGCTCAGGTCATTTTTTGTAATTTACTGTTTTGAACATAAAATCATCCTACATAATGTAAAGAGACTATTCTGTGAAAATATAACCTTGATATCTTGCGGTTTTTGTCGCCGGTCGCAGCATGCACATTCGCTTCTTTCCATTGTCCAATAAAATGAGGGGAGAGGCGTGCCTTTGGTCATGGTGAGGGAATTTACAGTTGCTTTGAAGAACCAGACTCCACTCGCTCACTCTTTCATGCGTGTTTGTGCACCTCTCACCCTCAAACAAGGTCAGAGCAAGCACCCTCTTTTTAAAGTTTCTGCTAATAAGACAGTTAACAGCAAAAGAGCGCTCACGCTTCAATATTTGATTGACAAGACAGCTGACTCGGTGGTTGCCTAGCAATATAAAAAGCTTGCGTTTCCAAGCATTTAAAGCGCGCTTGGTGCAATAAGCCCCTAAGAGTGCATTTACCCAAGTGACCGGCGTGTTTTTTCAATTGTTTCCAATGAAAATCCCACACTTTTCAGAAATGGAAGCAGCTGGCGGGTTTTGTCTGTTTTTCTGTCCCAAAGTTGAAAAATATTAACTTTGGGTGATACGCTCATCTCGTCAATGTAACTTTTCACTCGGCCGTCAAATCACAGTGTAGGAGGGGCGGGACAAATATTACAACAACCAAACTACTGATAAACAAAACAGAACTTTCATAGCAACCAAAGCAAGTTTCCGCAGTTGGCGTCCCCTGCCGAGTTCAGTTGCGTTTAAAGGATAACAACACAATTTTTTTAATAATTTTTTACTATAGAGCACTTAGTTTGCAGCACTTCAACCTCGGCGCGCAGTAACATCATCACTCCTGACAACTCCCCCTCTCGCTAAAACGTCCGTCAGTTTTATTGCAAACTAAGTCAATATAGTTCTTATTTTTATCCACTTAAAAAATCGCCACGTTTTATTTTGTGCCACCATACTTACTCGTTTTACTACTCATGCAACAGTCTTTAAATAGGGAAACATGGAAGTGTTTGGTGGCTTCTAAATTCATCCCTGTTTGGATCCTAAGGAATGAATGGGGCTAGGCTAAATGCTAACACATTCACAACGCGCTGTATAAATATTAACTGCGTGCATTGAACAAGATAGGTATGTATTAATTTGTCTAAGTTGAGGTAAGAACATAGTAAAATATTGAAAAACGGTGGCGTTTTCCTTTAAACGCTTTGGTTTACACGCCCACTAAAAGTTGAAATCTGTAACGTTTACTTTTCTATCACCACCTCTGTTTGAAACATAAAATTGCAGGTTACTTTACTGACTTTTCTGAAGTCAGACAACATCAAACCTGACCTCAAATTATAAATCATTATTACAAGCTTACAGTAGCAAATCAGCATGAGGTAAGGTCTCTTCCCCCACCATTGATGCGTTATCTTGTCCATTAAGAAATAATGCTTCACTGCCAATGACAAGTTTTCACAGCAATCAATATTTCCGCTTAGGGGTGGGCGATATGACCAAAATCTTCTATCACGATAGGATTAATTTTATATCATGATAACGATATGTATCACGGTAGAGTTTTTTATGTTTTAATAAGGTTTAAATCTTTAATACCATAGAAATGTTCATAATTCTCACAAAAAACATATACAAGCATAGAAAGAAGATAAAAACAAACAAAACTCAAGCTCTCTGAAGATACACAGTCAATAAGAATGATAATAAATAATTATGCATGTATGTATAGGCCTATATATATTTTTATTTAAGGTAGAAAAGTGATTTAATCAGGAGCAGTGAGAGATTTTTTTCTCAATGCTGTTTGATTAACACGAGTGACAGACAGGAGCAAAATTAGGTAACTTCCCCTTTAAGACCAAAGTCCGGATCCAATACACCGTTACACATGCGCTTTCTCTTTTAGCTGTTTACTTTCTCTTAAGACCTTACTGGTCGTGTTTATGATTATGCTTGCAAAGACGGGAATTTTGACGCATATGTGTATTTAAGGCCAATAAAGCGGGAAAAATGCTCACGAGCTTAATAAGCAGAGGTCGCGCGACTTGCGCGCTCCTCACAGACAGAAAGAGCAGCGGTTGCGCGACTTGTCCGCTCCTGACACACAGAAAGAACGCACGCATACAGATCTGTTGTCTGTGTTTCAATGGCTTAAAATAACTTGTTTTAAAACTGCAGTGCTTAAATACGTGTACAAACGTTACGTTTTCGCGACCACACGCACAGGAGCGTGACGTGGGCACGTAACCTCGATAGAAACGATAGTCCAAAATCTCTACCGGTTGACAAATTTCTACCGGTTAATTTTGTCTACCGGTTTATCGCCCACCCCTATTTCCGCTATTATCCACTAAGTGACACTGTTACTCAACTTATAAAACAGTAAAGCAATCACTGATCCAAAAACAGTAAAAATGCTATTATTACGGCTTTTTGTTCAAAATTTGGTATTTTTAAAGAAACCTACCCATATTTAAGAGGTGATAAAAATAGATCAAATGAAGATAGGATAAAAAAAAATTTAAGCAAAAGGTGTTCTTTCATTTGATATATTTGTATGTTTATATATTTAAAGAATACATTTTTCTGGAAGGCATTTAACTTTTGTGAAAATCATAAAAATGCTGGTGGTGGCTGGCAACTTTTTTAAATGCTGGGTAGTTAAGGGGACTGCCCAAGTGACAGCTTGGGACCAATTTATATATATATATATATATATATATATATATATATATATATATATATATATATATATATATATATATATATATATATATATATATGAAAGATGGCTATAAAAATAAAAATAACCAAAAGGAACAAATAAATTAAAAGAGAAGATAAAAGAAAGAAGACATTATGTTCTAATAAAACCAAAATGGATTGCTCGGCTCATGTTCATTTCAAAATCATCTTCTGAAGTAAAATTGAACAATTCCAACATAAATGAAAATTTACATAGAAAATGAATAGAAAAAACACTCAATAAAAAGTTACATAGTCCATCTTTAACCAATATCTGTGAATGGGATTATGAGTTTTGTCTTTTTTTCCTGCTATCACTTTGCTACCTGACCAACATGCTAACTCCAGACCCTGCTGAAATCAATTACGAGTTTCCCATCAATTCCCATGAGGAGCGCTATTTATGTGGTGTGGATTTGCTGTCTGTGCAGAATGTTCCAGATCAGTCACTTATAAGGATGCCGCCATTGAATACACTTTCGTATGTAGGCAGACGACAACAAGGCAACCCAGTAGATTTCTAAACACAGTCATTATATCAATATGTGTTAAGATACCACATGAGGTACAGAGTTACTTCTTTATAGAAGGGTTCCAGTATATCATTCATTAATCGTTTTATGATTTATTGCAAAGCTAAACCATCCAACCAACCAAACATTGTAATTTTTTCGAAGTTCAGCTGTGCCTAATGTTTCGTGTCATAAATCGATGCTCCTTTTGATCATTCGAAAGCCTCTGTGTGTGCATCAGCATGCCATATTTGACAGCTGAACGTTTTAACTCCAAAGTCTTATTTTTCATCCCAGAGCTTCTTAAAAGAGATGTTGCTCTGTGCGCGGCGGGGGAACGTTTCTATTTGGCACCAGACAAAGTATTATCCGCATGCACCTATCTACATCAGATAACCCAGCGGATCCAGCCCGTCTCTGGATTTTTCCAGTTCAATTTCCGTGCAGGAAGCCCTCGGAGAGGAGAAATTATACAGTCCATAGTTACACAGGTGCACGCTAGCTGATAGACAGAACAAAGCAGCCAGACTTCCCGGTGTCATCTCAGGGGATAGGGAGGGGGCAATGCAGATAAAACATGAAAATCCAGAGCTATTTGTGGATTGAGAGATTAGATGAGAAACACACAATGTATATGGTGTGTGCGAAAACATAAAGTAGCATGAAAAACACGGCCTTGGCTTTAGTCGGCAGTTTTTATTTTTTTTTAATAATGCGTGTCAATTATCAGAGTCTTGCGACTGGGTTCAAATGCACTGTGGACCGCTCTATCAAAACATCATAACCTTGAATCATGCAGTTCCATAATTCTCACTTTTTGCTGCAATGCTTGTGTCTTGCTACGGATATACAGCAGAATAATCGGCATTTAGAAAAGAAATAATAGCGTGGAGACCTGGGGAAAAAGAGTAAAGATGAGAGCGTGAGACAACTGTGACTTCACCAAACTGATGGATTTTGTATGAGTTGATGAAATTGACAGTCGGACAGAAGATCAATGGACTCCTGACAAGACCAGACTACTGACAAGATAGAGAGACATTAATCATGTTAATGTATTAATAATTGTGATGGGATGATGATAGTTTGGCTAAGATGGATTATTATGCCAGTTCTGAGGACATAAACGTATGTAAAAACTGAATGTTGGACATGCTTTATGCTAAAGACGGTTTTATCGGACGCACGCACGTTGTTGCAGTCACACGCCTCCACCGAAGTGAACTTCCAGTCTGTATTTATTTATTTATTGGTCTGGCTAGTGGCTAATATGGCTAATAATGGCTAGTGGCTAATAATATGTACCTATGTAACCTTTTTTAAGGGAAAAAATCATTCTGACAGTGTATATGGATGTATACTATTTTGCATCGGATTTCAAATTAGATAATACAAACCAATTTAGTTTTTTCCCCACATTTAAGGGGAAACTTTTGATTACCGCAATGTTTCCATGACTGGATTTTGGTTATTTGACATGGAAATATTTATAATTAAAATATCTATAAAATAAAAAGCTTCAGTGCATGTTATACTATAAACATTTACAGTAGACACACATGTGGTATTTTGTGACCATTGGTAAATGTAGAGACAATAATAAGGAAGAAAAATGTCCTAGAAAAATGATCTATTCCCCTGCAACAATTTTCAATCATTGTTTAAGCCCTCAAGGATCTAACATAAAAAAAATATTGTTGGAAGGGACATAATTTCAATCCTCTGTCTCTGGCTTTTTAATGGTTCCTTCAACGCGCCTGCGTTCTATGGGTGACCGGGCATTTTCTTTGTTTGCTCCCAGGCTCTGGAATACTCTTCCCATTGAGTACTTTTAAATCCACACTTAAAACTTATTTTTTTAGGTTAGCTTATAAGTGATTTTATTCTTTGTATGCTTCTTCTTTTATATGTTCTTAAATTTGATGTATGTGTATTTTATAATGTATTTTTTATGATTCTCTAAAGCGCTTTGGGATGCAAATTTAAAGGCGCTATATAAAATAAAGTTTATTATTATAATTAATTGTGACACTCAAGATGGCTACCAGGTAAGCAGTTTTTATTTTATCTCTCCAGATAAAAGTTAAAAAAAAAATTGTTCTCATTACCGAAAAATGAGTTTGTTAATGCATATATTTAATGTAATATCATGTTGCGGTAATGCTAATTTTTTTATAATGATAATTAAAAAAAATGAATAATTCCATAGGAAATATTTTTTAAATCCTCAAAAAATAAAAATGGTTATAGTAAGTTCTGACCTTTATCTTATCTGTGTAAAAAAAACAATCTGATGCTTTTCTGACCTTTTAAGTCTGGATTTCGTGAGCATCACCCATATACATAATGTCCGAGATGAATGAATTACCGAAAGAAAGATGTCTATTAGAATAAAGAAATAAAGACGACATTCGAAAAACGACATTCGTAATGAAACCAAGATGGATTGCTTGGCTCATGTTCATTTTAAAATCATCTTCGAAGGTAAAAGTAAACAGTTCCAACCTTAAAAAAGATCCGTATGTGAACTTGGCTCTGAATAACGTGAAGTAGCCTGGCAAGACAAGATAGTATACAGCTGGACACGTGGGGTAGTCAAACGGGCCATTGGGCTGTGGAAATGTCTTTTGTCGCCTGTCTGAATAAGTCTGATGACACAGTATGTAGTACCAAGCAGGTGTAAGGGTATAGGCAGCAATGCACAACACTGGGCAGATATTGTAGTAGAGGCCGCCTGCCAGTCTCCTGTAATCTATTCAGGGGCCTACACAAAAGTCTGGAAGATACGGTACAATAGAAATGTTTAGGGCATAATAAAGTAATTTGAAGTATGGTATAATAATAATGTGGTGGTAAGTTTTACAAAAGTATTTCTGTGATGTCAGGCATTATTTTTTCTGCATTGCTCTTAGTTTTTTAGTTACATTTTTTATAAGTTATTTATCAAATTAAAGGTGGTTTGTGTATTTTTTTTTAGGACTAAATGTCTTCTTCAGGCATCAGTCAGTATTTAGTGAGACCTCTCTTGGCACGAAACACATCTTGAGCTTTTTTAAGGAGACTGAAGTCCTGAAGACATTCGATTAGAATTAGAAATGAGGATTTAATTTCATTTAGGTTTAAGAGATCGTACAGCTGCCTGCTATTGTTCAAGTGGAAGGAGAGTTTACCCTAATACTTGACACTTCAGCTTATACTGTTTTTAATACTACATAGACATTTCCTGTATTTTCTGGTTGTATTCTAAAAAAGAGACTTAGAACCTTTTTGAAAGGTTACTGCCCCAGTGACAGCTAGGGACCATATCAAATTAAATTCTTCACTGGACTGAGATTTGGTAATAGTAAAAGCCACCACATTGAACCACACTGACATCAATCGTATACGAGTGGCTCTTTGTTACATGTCACATTATTCTGCTGGAAGTAGCCGTTAGAATATGTGTAGACTGCGGCCATAAAGGGATGCACAAGGTCAGCAACAATACTCAGACTGTGGCATTTTAATTACGCTCAATTGGTATTAAGGGCCCAAGGTGTGCCAAGAAAATATTCACCAGACCATTAAAGCTCCCGCATCAGCCTGGACCCTTGACACAAGCAGAACGGATCCAAGGTTTCATGCTGTTTACGCCAAATTCTGTCTCAACCATCTGCATTCTGCAGCTGATACTGATATTTGTCACATTGGGCGCCCAGGAGCATTTTTTGTTTTGTTAAAGAGGATACCAGAGGCGGCCCTGGATCACTTTGGGATCACGTACCCTATGCGAGATAATGCTGGAGATAGTTACAGTGGTGCAAGTTTTTAACAAATTTATTTTATTTTAACCAATTAAAATGACAAATAATCTATATTACCAAAAGAAAGAAATCTATGTTTATCTAAGTTTAACATCTTTTAGAGTTGTGTACTGTAGGTCAGCTTTTGTTTACAATAATCTCATTTTTACAGTACTTCAGGGACCAATGTGCACAACACTGCTGTAATACACAGTTATTTTAAATAATGTCGCCTTCCTGTCAGATTGAGGAGTTTGGCCATTCTCCTCATTAAAAAGACCTTTCGCCTACAAACCTGTCACTTGCTGGCTATTTTTTATTGCTCAGACTTTTCTTTGCAAACTCCAGAGACCGTGCACGAAAATCCCTGGAGATCAGCAAATTCCGAGATACTCGAACCATCCCGCTTGGTATCGACGATCATTACACTGTCAAAGTCACGAAGATCGCATTTCTTTCCAATTCTCATGTTTGGTTTGAACGACAGCTGAAACTCTTCACCGAGGGAACGTTCCAGGTGCCCGATAACACCCTGCAAAGTGAACTTCACAGGGTACGCACTACGTGCGGTGTACTTCGATACATCACTTCACGGGAAGCGTGCAGATAAGTTTACCCATCTGTCATTGCACAGCACCTCGGCACCGCGCGAGTCTGGCTAAAATAAATCTGGTGAAAAGACGCTGAGCCTCTGGCATTTTTATTCATCTTAATTCATCCCGGGAGTGGTTACTGTGCAGTTGTGCGGGAGAATAAAGCACGCCAGACTGTATCTGTTATGTAACAGTTGAAAAGACACACATGCTGCATATTAAAAATTACTATTTTTAGGCATTTCGACCATCACAAATGAAGTGATTTCTATTATAATCTCTGCTCCGCTTTGAATCTAAAGAAGCACAGGATCTCTGTAAATCGAAACACAGCTCACGTCTGCATCCTTTAATGCATTGAGTTGTTGCCGCACGATTGGCTGATTAGGTATTTGCATTAACCAGCAGGTGTGCAGCTGTACCCAATAAAGCAGACGATGAATGTATGGCACCTTTATCAGCTCAGACTGTAATGATCTTACTGAGATTTTAGAAGGGCAGACAGCCATTTGAAACTTGTAAAAAACACATTTAAGCATTTAGCAGGTGCTTCTTTGCTTACTGTATGTTCGGGTTTCATAGTTTTTCATCATGTGCACTCTATGCGAATTGAACCCAGGTGTTGCTACACACATACCAGTTAAAGGCCACATAACACAGTGTTTCTGCTAATCTCGTGTTAATATTGAGTGCCTATAGAGTAATAACGCATCCTTCATAATTTCTCAGAAGAGTCTTTAGTTTTATCAGATTTATAAAAAGACAGATCAGCTGTCCGGCTACTTAACAGAGCCCCTGGAGGTGTACCGCAGGCGGAGCGAGTCACAAGCAAGCAACACACACAAAACATTATTCAACTATCTCTGGATAACTTATGATTCACTACATGTTTGTGTTGTTTACATGATATGCATTTACATGACGATTGCCAACAAAACAAACATTTGATGCAGTTTTACTTCCAGCATTAGACTCATGACCCAGTTGGGACCACCCTATTTCAATTAAATCCAGCGTAAAACGTACAACCCTGCAGCTACCCCGGATAAACAAACTCTATAAATTGTTTCCATAATACTGGGTTCATTGAGAAGCTGAACAAGCTTAAATATCCCTTAGAAATAAAAAAAACACTTATTTGGTGATGTTGTTTTCTTGTAATCTCTTGGTTGGTGTGTGCATGAGCTATTCCAGGTGAAGTGCCCATATAAGGACATCCACTGTACTTTCTGCACTGAAATTGCCCATAAAGCAAGATTGTTACGTACGAATCTCTCATAAATAAAAAAAAACTTTATGAAACTTGCACGAATCCTGGCATAGTGCATTCAGCACAAAACATATTTTAAAACTATTTTTTACCTATGTTTAGCATGAAAAAATCCGGCTCTTTAACAATGTTAGTAAGTCAGAATGCATGAAATAGCTTTAGACCTCTCATTTTAAGATACACTTTCAGTCCAAACCAGGAAACCTATCAACTCAGACTATCGCACAGCTATGGATTAAAGTTAGACATTCCCAAGGACTGTAGATTTAACATTTACCTAGTGAAGAAATGATATTTAGCAAATTTAAAAAATTGGCTACGATTAATTACAAAAAGTCTAAGGAGTGGCATGCCGTGACATTTACATTAGATTCCCCTCCGTACTTTCCCAGTGATGCATTAGATACAAAAAGGCCAGTCCAGGTTCTTCAAGGTAATGGGTCACAAAAATAACATGTGCTTATTAATTCCACTGACATTTATTCATTTCTGCCGTGCACCCTGTAGGGTTTTTGGGTTAGCATAAGGGTTTAGGTTGTATTTACAGTATGTGCAGACTGTGACAACCAGCTAAAGTTATTTTTTTTGTGATTTACTGTTTTCAACATAAAATTGTCCTATGTAATGCAAAGACCATTCGATAACACTTTACTTGAAGGGGTGTTCATAAGACTGACATGACATCTTCATAATCATGACCTGACATTACCATAAAGGTAATGTCTTTAACTTAAAGGTGATTTTGCACGTTTATGACAACTGTCATTAAAGGGATAGTTTGGCCAAAAATGATATTAAACCCATGATTTACTGTTAATGTTTAATGTTACGGGGTCCACGACCTTCAAGTCCAAAAAAAGAGCGTCCATCCTTCACAAAATAAATCCAAACGGCTCCAGGATGATAAACAAAGGTATTCTGAGGGTAATCCGCGTGGTGTTGTTGTAGAAATATCCATATTTAAAACTTTATAAACTAAAATAAATACCTTCCGGTAGCGCTGCCACACTCAGACTACTTTGTTATGCATGCTAAAAGCCACAGTTGCTATTTTGACTATAGAACACCTCAGTTGGAAGCGAACGGTATCTTAAAGCACTTTCAGATAAGATGACACATGTTAGATGTTTGTGTTCCTGTCATACACTCTTATAAATAAAAGTTCCTCAAATGTTGTTGTTTTTTTTTTAAAGCTGAATGGTTCCATAAAGAAGCTTTAACATCCACATAATCTTTCTCCTCTATAAAAGTTTCTCTGTAGTCGAAAAGGTTTTACAAACTATTTAAAGGTAAAAGCATAAAAGTGGGACATTTCACAAGACTTTTTAAAGATGTAAAATAAATCTTTGGTGTCCCCAGAGTACGTACGTGAAGCTTTAGCTCATATGGATAATTATGTGTGCTTGCAAAAAGCACACTTATTGTTCTTCATAAGTTTTCTTCTCATTATTATTATTATTATTCCAAAAAACAAAACTGTTTTACTACGTCTCTTTAACATGACAAGTTTGGTAGAAACACCTGTGGCGTCAGTCCCCGCACTCCGCTGACTGCTTATTAAGGCCATGATTCTCATAGTTTTGGTCATTTTCGGATTGCGGAGCTACGTGCAAAGTTACAAAAACGCGTGACTCTTTTGTAGTTACATCATGTACTAAATTAAAAGTTGCGATTTTCTAGGCCGATATGGCTAGGATTTATACTCTCAATCTGGCGTAATAATCAAGGACTTTGCTGCTGTAACATGGCTGCAGCAGGTGTAGTGATATTACGCGCTGTCCGAAAATAGTTTTAGCGCAATGCTAAAGGTCTAATCACATTCAATAAATTATGCTAAGCTATGCTAAAAGTGTTACCGCCAAACCTGGAGATCAGCTGAATGGATCCCAAAACGGTAAAAATCAAATATTTAACTCTAGGGGAGCTGGAAAATTAGCATATTTTCACAAAAGTGGAGTGTCCCTTTAATGGCAGATCTGAAATAAAATAATTATTTATATTTAGATCATAGCTAATGCCGCCGGCAGGGTGCTATTGCATTCAAAATCAAAGGAAAAGAAATAAAAACACATCTTTGTCATTTTCAGTCTCCGTTAACCAATTTGTTAGCGGGGAGCCACGAGTTGAAGATAGCACAGGATTCAAGCTCCGGGTAACCCCTGCAGAGCTCAGATTTATCTTCTGACTGTCTGGCAGAGCTTCAGAGCAAGACTGGAAGAAAAGGCCATCAGAGGGAGTTTTTTTTTTTCACACAGTGCAGTCGCCTAAAACAGGAGGTTGTGGGTCCCGGAAAGCCTCAGATGTGCGCTCCAGGCCTGGTGACGCTGCTCTCCAGAGAGGATGCTCCGGGGGAATGGGGAACACGTCCAGAAAGTGAGTCAATCCGCTTTCGTTCTGTCAACTTAGGGCAACGAGACATGCAGTAGATGGGACACATTACCGCTCCTCTGGGAGACGTTTGAGAAGCTTGGATGATGCAGGTAGATGTGGCGAAACAAAAGGAGAAGGTTGTTAGGACTGAAGAAAACTATCACAGAGTTTTTACCAAATATCCGTCTTGGTGTTTTGGACAGGGACCCCCTCCCGGCTAAAACTGTTGATTATTTTTTTTCTATCAGAATGCTCTGCATGATGTACTGTCCTGTAATACAGTGCTGTCAATGTCGGGGACTATGCCAGATTTATGTTTTCGCTTGAATGATTGAAACCATTGATTCTTTGGCTGGGGGTTATATTGTGTTAAATAAGTGACTTTGCTTGTAGCCATGAGAACCTGAATATACTTTCTTGAAGGTATAATGTGCTTTTTGTGTCACTAGGAAACAATACTAAATGTTTTGGAGTCAGAATCATCAATAAGTCCGTCTGTTTGGTATTCTTTAACAAACAGAGCAATGTTTTACATCTGCAATAAGGTATTTATCCAAATCGATTTAATTCTGTAGCTATACATTTATTTTACTGTATCAGCGTCTGCGTTCCCTAGGTTTAAACCAGAGACTGATCTTATAATGAGTCTCATAAACACCTTCAAATGCATATTTTTTTTTTTTTTAATGCATTCTTAGCCAAAAAAGTTTACTTAAAACTTGAGAAACTAGCATAGTAGCATGTAATCCATTATAAAACAGGCAATAAGGTTTCACCACAGTGTATTTCTTGCCTACAGATATTAAGGTGAAGGTGTCTTGGCGTTCCACAGTACTTCACAGAATGTTCCAGTTAAAGGTGAGTCAAAATCTTTCCTCTTGGTCTGTCTGCCCTACTTAGAGCCGGTGTTATCGGTCTTCTTAACCCAAACCGAATGCCTTTGTACGACTCCTCCAAATTCTCATCTCTCTCGAGAATCTCTGTCTTTTCACTTTTCCCCCACTTAAAAAGAAATAATTTCCATTTGTCTCATCCTATGTCTTTAGCTTCCATCCGTTTCACAAGTATATGTAAATGACTGTCCTAGATAAAAGTATAAAGCGACCGTTCGTAGGGATTATACATGTAATCTCAATACTTCATCGTATCACTTTTTAGTGGTACAGGCTCATAAAAGTCACAGCAACCCATAAATATAAGATCATGTACTGTAGGATATAAAAAAAACTATACCTCTGTAACTGTCCTCAAAAGAAATAGGCTCTGGGGATGTGAAGGTGTGAATTATTGATAAGTGAATATCCCCTGCTTTGAAATTCATCATATACAGCGGTGAAAACAATAAAACAACAGCTTAGACTGGTTTTAGCTGGTCTCTTAGCCTGGTGAAGCCTTTCTTCTGGCTGTTTAAAATGTTTAACAGTGTTACAGTGTTCAGATCTGGCTATCTCGATATCAAATTAAAAAATGAGTACTAAGGTACTTACTTAACTCAGTGCACTACACCTTTAAATGAATAATGTGTAATTTTTAAGTATAAATATGTCCTAGTTGGTGTCAAATGACCTCTGGCAATGATAAGATTTTTCTTTGTAGAATTTCTTCTCTTTATTTACATTGAACGGCTAAGTCCAAGAAGGCTTCCATGTCGTTTCGCCATATTGAAAAACTATAATAGCAGAGAGGGACAAAAAGCACTAACCTACCGCAACGCGTTTCCACGCCGCGTTTTCGTTCAGAACATGTAAACTAGCTGAAACGGACAAGGAGATCAGAGTACATAACGGCTACCGTAGTTGCAACATGCATTTGGGAAAGGGAGGTGCTAGAGAGCACTATTCGTTTGAATGCAAAATACAATTTCACCACTAGATGGGGGAAAATCCTACTTATTGACCCTTTAAAAGCGGTGTGCATGATCTCTGAAAGCCAATGTTGACATTTGAACTCACCTAAACACAAACGCCCCTTCCCTGATAGAATCTGGACCGTCTTTTGATAGACCCACCCCACACATACGCAACCCAGGCAACGATGTTGGTTAGTAGACACGCCCCTTACTGCTGATTGGCTAAAACTGTGTTTCGGTACTTGGCCCGACTCCCTTTTCCAGAGCGTTTCTCAGAAATCATGCACCCCGCCTTTAACATCTGAAGAACCTTTTTCTGTTTCACAAAAATTTATTTATAGTGAACAAAGGGTCTACAAACTATAAAAAGCTAAGAAAAATGTATCTTTTAAGAACCTTTGACTTAAAAGTGTTTTTTTTTGGGAGAGCCAAAAATTGTACTTCTATGTCATCATTGTGAAGAACCCTTTAAGCACCTCAAGTGCTTAGGCTAGAGGTTTTCTCAGGTCCAAAGGCCCAATCTGAGCTGACCCAAATCACTTCCTTTCCTACCCAGACCCGACGTTCCCTACTAAAAAAACAACTAAGACAAGCATAAGCCCAGTTAGACCAGCTTAAAAAGCAGTGTTGGGGAAAGTTACTTTTAAAAGTAACGGATTACAATATAAATTACTGCATTACTTAGTTACTTTTAATGGAAAGTAATGCTTACGTTACTTTTTAGTTACTTTTGCGTTACTTTTTCTTGGCTGAGGCTTGATCTCTTTCAGGCCTTGCAGTTGTTTTTATGACTGAAAAGTTCTGCATTCAGAAATTGCATATTTCATCACAAAAATGTCGAGCTCTGGCCTGCCATCTCAGTTTCTGACTTAAACTGTTCCACACAGGCCTGTAAGCATAGAGTGCATTATATGACTACATTTAGTTTAATTCAGTACATATTTTTTTTTAATTAAAAAAGTAACTTGCATTAAAAGTAACTCAAATATAAATTTGTACATTTAACCCTCAGAAACCTAATCAATCGTCGACGATTGAAAACGGCACCTCTGATTCATATTTAAATAATTTAATAACCGTAAAACGTAGCTTCTTCCTTTTTTTCTGCTAATAGCTGAGGAGTTAGCTATCACGGGGATATATTTGGTGTCTTTCTAGCTTTTACAGAAGGTTTTCTATCCAGGCTGAAACTTGTCCCTCTTTTCGGAGTTGTTCAGCAATACATCCAAACTCTTACATACTAGATTTATCCACTTGATGTGCATAATTTATAAATTTTTCTGTCGGGTTCGCCGCTAGCTCAATGCTACAATGTCCACTGATGCTTTCTGTTTGTGTGCGTCATCACGCATGTGTGCGTCATCACGCATGTGTGTGTCATCACGCACGTGGCTTGAGGCTTGGCATCAATAAATGTCATGAAAACGCCTGGACTTTTTTTGTAAAAATGTAAATAGTTTTTGATCTGTATAATTTATAATGTTCATTTCTTTGCTCCAGGACTCCAAAGACATGAGACAACTGTTTAACAGAGGAAAAATGCTTAGCTTTTATTCTTTTGTGTGTGATTACAATAAATATATAAGTGATTCAATTTCCGTTTTATTTTTTATTTGTCTTTATGGTCCCATTACTTATTTTACATTCATGTGACATCAATACAAAACAAACATTCTAACAGTCCAACTTGTCCTGAAAAAAAAGATGTTTTTAAATTGTCTGTGCACAACAGGGTTGATGTTTTACAAGCTTTTTAAGAAAATAAAACCAGACGGACAATACATTGTAAAAATGACCTTAGGGCTCTTAGGGTTAAAAAGTAATGCGTTACTTCAGAAAAGTAATATTATTACGTAATTCACGTTACTTGTAATGCATTACCCCAAACACTGTTAAAAGTGACCAAAACACAGCTAGACCAGCTTGCTACACCAGCTAAAACCAAGCTGGGAGACCAGCTAAAACCAGCTCACCAGCACCTTAGCTGGATTTTTCAGTAGTATTTTTCTCAAATTTTTTAAACTTGTATCCAACTGTATGGCAATTTATTTCAAACCAGATTGGACCTGAATGTAAACCGCATTAATGTATGTACAGCCTGCAGCGCTGAATGCACCAGTCAGACCCAGACTGGCCATCGGGAGCACCGGGAGAGATCCCTAGTCTTCTTGCAAAAGCTCATTTATTTTAAATTATTCGAGACACGAGCCACTAATATCCGACCCAACCTGAATCTAAGGCACTCTGAGCAAAGTTTTATACCTTAAACTGCTTGCATCTCAGGTCAGACCTCAGGTTTTCAGGTCCAAGTGGAACCATGAAGACCTCTAGCTTATGCCTTACAGCTGATGTGTGAATGGTCAGCCTGGCAAGGGGCTTACATAAATCAAGTTGGTAATAATATAATCTGGGGTTCGGCCTCACTGACATGAAAAAAATTGAAACTACTGCAGTTTCGAAACAATTGCACTTCATTAAAAATATTTGAAATCCTTGAATGCTACATGCCATTGTGTAAATTTAATTTGTTAAATAAAGAAACGCATTACGAGCATATTAGTTTGTGCTGTGGTATTAAAAGTAGTTTCAAAAAGTGAGAATTTGGACAATCCTAATTCTGTGTAGTCAAACTCAGGGTCGTTTTCAAACTGTGAAAGCAGGGGTCATGCTAGTGCACGCCATCTTAAACAAACCTCATTATCTTTCCTCAAAGCACAAGTTTAACTGGGCAGAAACGGCGTACAAGTTTCTTTTTCTTTCAGGACTAATTATTATACCGAGCACATGTGATGCTGTTTGAATCTGCTTCTACAACCTTATTAGCCGCAGGGCTGAAACCTGTTTGCTGGTGTGACTTCGTAGAACAAACCTTCCACTGGTTTGCATAGCTTGTTACATACAGGCCAGGAAAGGTTAACAGCTTCGAAATCATGGAGAGCACTGTGCTTTCTGTCCATGTGGGATCTTATTATAGAGTGCTTCATATAGTTACAGTACGTGCACTCACAGCTTTAAACAGGAACTGATGATACGATGCACGATCAATAGCAGGGTCACACTATGATGATAGTTTCGTTTTTTATTTAAGTGTATAGTTATTCACACTTAGCTACTTTGTTTCTTTGACATTGGTGGTTAGCGCAATTATATACAGTGTATATATAGCTTGTATTTCATTGCATAGATGCTCCTTTTTATAGTTCTGGAAATGTAATGGATTTTTCAGTTGTGTCTCATTTACTGTAAGTATCAATTTAGTACTGATACTTCTAAAATTGCTTATAAGGAGAAATAAAGATAGAAACAAATGAGTGAATTGTTTAAATGCATTAAGTAGTGTTGTAGTCAAGACCACCTAAACCGAGACCAAGTCATGACCAAGACCAAGACAGGCCAAGACCGAGACAAGACCAAGACTTTAAAGGGTCGAGACCGAGTTAAGGCCAAGACCAAGACAGGCTGAGACCAAGTCAAGAAAAAGACCATTGCAAGTCACTGCATTAAAACACTTATGATAAAATGTGGAATATGCATATGATTAAGCACTTCTTGTCTGTGTGTGTGTGTGTGTGTGTGTGTGTGTGTGTGTGTGTTTGTGTGTGTGTGTGTGTATGCGTGCATGTGTGTGTGCCATCAGAAAAGTTGATAAAATAATCAAAGGCGTTGCAGATAATGTGGAAAGAGCTGAAATCAACTTAACCATTTATTCTGAACTGTCTTTCCATAGCTTGCCATCCACTTAACACAATGCAGGTGTTTTTAGTAATAAAATTAGAAAAAACTGTCATTGGGAGAAACTTAAACAATGCCAACATCATATGCCAAACCTGAATAAACTGCATACAATTAATGATAAAAAATAAATTTGTGATGTGCACTGCAAAAAATGATTTTTACAGAAAAAAAATTATTAATATTTTTGTCTTGTTTTAAGTAAAAATATCTAAAAAATCTTAAATTAAGATGCGTTTTCTTGATAAGCAAAACTACACAAGAAAATAAGTCTAGTTTTTAAGACCAAACATATCAAATTTAAGTGATTTTGTGAATAAAACAAGCAAAAAAAATCTGCAAATGGGGTAAGCAAAAAAAATCTTGAAAATTTTTCTTAACCTCTTCAACCCTGAGGACCCTGTCCCGGGTCCAGAATTTCGTATTTTGACTTAATATAAAATATTCTTTTAATCTTTGATGCTCCGTCATGGACCCCAGTAACACATATGAGATACTGTTTGAAAGCTTAGAGTCTCTACTTTCTGCAGATATGCATCACTTTGACAAATCTTTTACTGTAAGAAAGTTATTTACACTTAATTTACACTATCACCCCCCCAATATTTTATTATATCATTTAATATTTACATATTTCATATTTTTCAAAAATGACAAACATGGGCAAGTCTTATATCAAATGAAAGCTCTCACTCTCGGGAATAAGGCTACAGCGTTATTTTTGTTCTAATATCAACACATATCCAACAATCGCTGAATGAATAATAAGGTAAAAAATGGTCTTTTGTAAACATATGTGAAACTTGAGTGTGGACTGCCTCAGATAGCACATATAGCCACAAATGATACACCATCTTTTATTTTAGGTCCTACTCTAAACAATGAGTCCATTCACAGCATTTTCTTTGGTTGTGTGCATATATAATCCCTTGCTATTTATTATATGTGCAAAACAAAAAATTAATATTTATATGAAAAATGTATTTTCACACCCTTTAGTAAAATGAGAATAACTTTTGAATGCGACATGCTAAAGAGTTCATTCTTTTTTTGGGTGTTTACTGTCTGCTGCTGCTAACAACCAGAACTGTCTGCAGTCTGCTAGACCACCCAGAACCAGAGTTATTCACTATAAAAGACAGTGTTTACAACATAAAAAAGAAAATTTGGTGTTTCATCATATGAAAAACAACATAAATAACAATATTTGTCACAAACAGCAGCTTTTTATGTAACTTCAAAGGGTTTTCTTTAAAATGATATAAAGAAATTGCATTTATTCCACTGTATGTGGTTATGGGAGCACTTCAAATGTTTTTAGGCAGAAATTGTATACAAAAAGGGTATTATTCCTCCCTTCAGTTGGAGTAAAATAACTTTTGGATAGATTATGATAGAGAAAAAATTCCTTTTTCCTCTGTAAGCTGACAATTGCTGGAATCAAACAAAACTGTCTGCAGGGACCTGAGATACCCAGGGCCAGAGTTATATACTTTCAAATAAAAACTTTAGAAAAAAACATCAAAAAGCGCCTATTTATTTTTGTGTTTATTAGAGGACTGATATCACATACAACCATGTTGAGCACTTTTAACAGTGTTTTATGTAATTTCAAAGGGTTACCTGTAAAATGATACCAAACTTTTGTATGTAAACCTCTGCATGTGGGTATGGGAAGCTTTTGAAATTGGGTAGGCCAAATCCAGGCGAAAATCCCCAAAATAGCTTCAGGGTGTAAGAAGTTAAACACTAAATTCAAGAAAGATTAAAGAAAAAATAGCTTACACCACAGATTTTTTTGCTTGTTTTATGCACAAGTCACTTAAATTTGATATGTTTGCTCTAAAAACTAGACTTATTTTCACTTTGTTTTTTTCAACTTTTCTTTTAATTGCAATGTTTATATAAAAATATGTTTATAAAAAATTATTAGAGGAACACATTTTTTGCATCAAACTTTACCTTATATATAAGCATGTATTTGCATCCCCATGAACTTGGCGTTGTACCAAGATAAATCTAGCAATTAATGTTGAGTTTTTGAATACATTTCGACACCGCGGAGTAAAACTGCACATTACCGTACTGGAGAATGGAAATTTTGTGAGCGTTTCTGACAACGTTTTAATGCAGCAAAATGCAGCAGCAAGGATCCAGCGACCACGCTCAGATGCTTATGACGTCTGTGAATGCAATTGCTTCTGCGTTGTTGCGTCTGCAGCGTTCTTTGGTTTGAAGGTTGCATGCAAAATCGATTTGGCTTAAAAAAAGGAGGGGTCACTGTCACGCCTTTGCATGAGACTTAAGCAAGTTAGCTCCCAATTTAATCTCACTGATGTCTAGGAGAAATAATTGAGACAAAAGAAATCTCATCTGTAAATTTTCTTTCATACCGATAAGTTTGTTAACTTACAACAAGCTAATGCTAATGTACCTTTAACTCGTTTCCTGTGTTACGAAAGTGCCCTTTTGATATTTACCTTATTAGTTGTCACTTTCTAAATTGAAACTCAATATTAATCCAGTTATTAATCCCAAACACAGGCTACATCCACACAGTCATTGTCATTCTCCACCCTCTGTATCATTTTAGCGTTAGCATCGTCCACATGTGGGTTCTGCAGCAGTCAGCAACACTCAGCTCCCATTGATCGGGTCGTACCGTTTGATTAGCAGCTAATGACACTTAGTGCAATCTCTTCAAGACAACCCGGTGCTGTTTAGAGCGGAACAGATGTTTTGGCAAAGCGATCCCGAGGTGTAATTAACCATTGATACTAAGTGCATTAGCGCTGAGAAACGGCACAGCGTGAGATATGGCTGTCACACTGCACGTGCTTACGCTAATCGGGACTCTTGAGAGCACTGGACGGCGTGGCGATAGTAGACGACAGTTAGTGGGTCTTCAGAAGATCTGAATGAAATGGGCCGCCATTAAGGAGGAGCGCCCTTGTTGTGGGCTGCTTAAGAATGTGTTTTACGGCTGCTAACATCTGGAGCTTAGGCAGATGCCTGTGACAAACAGAAGGATTTCTTAATAGGTCTCTCTAGGTGAAAGTCATTACTGCCCATTACACAGTCGACTGAGAACGCTATCCACAGTGTTCAGATGAGCTTAATAACTTAATTAAACGCTTTGATTGATAATACAAGCATATATTGTCATCAAGCTGTGATTATAAGAGCGGAATGTAAGATTAGCTTATGTAATATGAATTCCCCCCTCCATCTTACCCAATGGCAATTATTCAAAACCGTTCATTAAGCACGGCGCACACGTTCGAAAACAGGGATTAGTGTTTGAAAGTGTTGTACGCTCGAAGTCATTCAAAGTCACAAGGTAAGCATTTACATTACTAACTCTAAACCATTTATTTCTAGGCAAACTAAGCCCAGCTTTCCCTATTATTTCCAAACAAAACGCACTCTTATCCACTTTTGGTGCTGCCGACTTAGCCACCTGGCCTCTGCCGGCTTCCAAAGCACCTCATCATGCTTGTCGCAGCCCCAGCTGAGGCAGCGTTTAACCTTAAAGACAATCGTACCCGTTTCCCTAGAGGCATGCTGTCCTCCTGCAACTCGACCCACCTGTCTTGGCTATCCGAAATGTCAGGTCACGGGCCACTGAGAGTCTGCGAGGCGACCTGCACTCACATCGCCTCCCCCCAAGCCTTATACACTCCACTGACCGAATCGCTTGTAAAAATAACCTTTCGAAGTTGGTCCGTGAACATTTTTGCAATTTCTTTAATAGTGCAGATGGTCTGGGATTTTTGGGAAACCGTGCACGTGAGCACTTTCCACCGCAACCTCCCGAAGTGGCTCGTTTCCTTGTTTCATCCACCCGGAGGCTGGTAACTATGACTGATGTAAAAGGCTGCATCCTATTAAATGCCACCAGAAATGAATTTCCAGTTAGCGGTTATTGTTGCATGTAACAGGCCCCAAGCCACTGGGCTTTAAAGACGTTTAACAATGGTTAACGGATCTCCGTATTGACGAAAGTAAGCGGCACATCCGAATTGTATTAAAGATGATACGTTAGACTCTTCGCGTGGTCATAAACACCCACACAGATTCTGCGGCCATAAAAAATAACATAAAACAGACCCAAGCCTATAATCCGGTTCTACTTGCCGTATGGAGCATCAAATATCGCCAACACACAACTATATATTCAGACTCACAAACAGGTAATGATCTCTACTAAAAATTTACATTTCCAAGAATATGATTACAGGATGGTTTACGATGCTGTTAAAAGACAACAATGAACCGAAGAAATTGAATTCGGAGTGATAAATGCCCGACGGGTGCAGCTGATGCATGCTGGACATAACAGAAGGAATTTGATATGCTAAAAAATAGGCAACAATTAAAAACATGTATTTATAGAGATAAATGTATACATCGGACTAATCATAAGTGCAAATACTGCAAGACAATGTTATACAAAAACAAAAGAAAAGAGTGTGTTTTCCTTTCATAAGCACATTGTTCAGACTTGTTTCATTAGCATCTGGTTTTCTCAAGGTGTCAGGGTTTGGCAGTTAGCCCCTGCTGCTAAACTACACCATTATAACTACACCATCACACCAACAAAAGGCCAGTTTCTGTGTTGACAGCCATTCAAAAGTAGTCCTATTAAAAAATTGTGTTTTAACCCAAAATAAAATACATTTTGTAAAGATTTCATTATATTACAGAAGATGTGTTCGTATATCAATCCATTGATTATACTACAGTAGATGTGTTATTTAATGGTATTTACTACATTATTATGTATTATGTTTTTTG